>NC_133619.1:500393023-500537234 GCF_048593235.1 Sminthopsis crassicaudata | reverse complement strand
CTGCCATGTAACACAGGAGGAGTTCCATCCCTCCTCTTCTCTACCTCCTGGCTTCCTTCAAGTCTCAGCTAAGGACCAACCTTCTCCAAGAAACCTTTCCCAGTCTCCCTTAATCTTAATATCTCCCCCTGTGACGCCTCCTCAATTTGTTCTGTCTACATCTTATTTCCCCTTTTGATTATGAACTTCTTGGGAACCTGGACTCTTTGTTCTTTGTGTATTTTGTTCCTTATCTGGGTAATTGTAGGTAAGTGTAAATAAGTTCTAGTTGACTGACCATAACTTCTATGTCCAAGCTTTACAGTTCCAACACCACTCCCTCCTAGATATCCTAGCCAGTCCTAAATTCTTCCCGACATGTGGAAGAAAACAACATTTTTTTGGTACTCTTTCAATTCTTCTGTATTTGAATGCATCCGAGATCTTATCGAAAACAACTCTAACAACTTGCATTTGTGGAGCATTTTTAGGTTTGCAAAGCACTTTGTACATATTATCTCATTTGATTATTCAAAGGTAAGTTGATCCCAATTGTGCAACTCCTGGCCATGCCCTTCCATAAGTATTTTTGTTGATCATGTATCTGGATTAGTGGAAGATTTCCTCTCAATACTCCAAAAATCCCTAAGTGTGGCACTTTATCTGGCTATCATTATTTGCTCTCATTTCCTGACTGGACCACCTTTAATTTTCCTCCAATGATATTTTCTCAGATCTCTTTTTACTATTCTTGGCATCCAAGTCATTGTTGATTATGCTTGAAATCCTTCTTACATCCACCATATATCTCTCTTTTGCTCTTAGAGCGCTAGAAAAAAAAACAAAACTGGTATTTTTAAAAGATGGGTTTTTATGTCAGGGAGCAGCTTGGGATCATTGAAAGTGTTGCACAATTTCCCAAGTGCAATTCAGCCCACTCTCTTCCTTCTGTTCAATTCTGGAAGTAGGTCATTATCCATCTGTAATGTCTGTCTTAGATATATGTAGGGATGTGTCCGCTCAGTGGGGTGCCCAGCCAACTGAATATCATAACCTGGATAATAGTCATTCTTCATCCACTTAATTTTTCCTGTGTAGACAATAAGATTTTGTGCTTTACCTTTTTCCCCTCCACAACATGGGAGGTTAAAAGAAAATGATTGAAAAGGCCAATTGGTCAGCTTCTCCTATTCATATTACTTTCTACATTGAAAGACAATTGCCTTCTAAATAGGCAGCTAGGAGACTCAGTAGATAGAGTATTGGGTTCAGGATCAGATAGACATCTTCCTGAGTTCAAATCCAGCCTCAGACACTTACTAGCTGTGTGATCCTAGGCAAGTCACTTAACTCTCTTTGCCTCAGCTTCCTCATGGGTGAAATGAGCTGGAGAAGGAAATGACAACTACTGCTCCAGTATTTTTGCCAAAAAAAACCCCAAATAGGTTTGGAAAGAATTAGACATCACTGAACAACAGCAACCAAAGCCATTTAATGAGTGGTTTTATGATACTCTTCAACATAAACAAGGGGAAAAAAGAAAAAAACCCCAAGAGCACAAACATAAAACTTCTGAATCCTAGTGAGGATTTATGAATGATTTTCTCTATACCCAGTACAGGTCTCTGGATGGATAGAGAAGGAATGAGCTTCTTCTCAAGTCTTAATTTGGATGTCCACCAGCTTATCTGAGACTCCAGAGGCACGGAGAAGAAGGGGTGAAAAAATCCTAAATAGCTAGGTGGGAGTGGGAGTGGGAAGGTGTGTGGTGGACGATGGAGAGCACTTTCCCTTTTTGTAGAAAAAAGCCAAAGCTTGTGAAGTCACATATTAGAGGTATCTTAATTTTCTAGTTCCAAGAATTCTAGGTCAGTGATTGGCAGAAAGGAATGATGAGCATATAATCAGAGGGTGCATCTTTCTTAACTCTGATTAAGATTCAGAAATCTTATATATAAGAACTAGGCTGTTAACAAAGAAAAATATTTCACTTAGTCTGAGCAGAATTGTTTTAACCATTTTGAAAACAGGAAGAGATTTTCTTAGCAGTTTAGAAATGTTAGACAAAATAGTAAAATTTCAATAAATTGCATAGGCAAGAAAAAACTAAACAAAACAGCCAAAGGAGTTGTCTCAAAGTAGCTAGGCCCACATCAAGGGTAATTATCTCTAAATTCGATTCTTTAGAAAGAATAATAGAGCCTTTGCTTTAAGAAATAACAATTTCCTCTTTGAATTCTACATACAAATGCTGACTAGATTAAGAGAAGATTTTCATTTGAATTCTAATTTCTAATTTTAAATATAAAGGGCCTCCATTTATCAATATAGCTTCCTAGACTTGTATTCTTTCTCTAGCAAGTAATATTAATTCTTTTAGATTCACAAAAGATGACCCTTACACTTACAAAAGTTTTAAATGCAAACACAATTTAAAATACAGAACTGTAGGGATTAGACATTATAGAAAACATAATATCAGTTAAATGTTTTATTTGACCCACTCACACAAGACTATTTCTTCCTAATGGTTAGGATTCTCATTGAGAAAGCCCTCTGTCATCAGGGGCTTCAAGGAATTAGGACCAGGAGGATGGGATGAAGACCTCACTCTCTCCAGAGAGTCTCCTTCCATTTGGACTCCATGCAGGACATCTCCCTTACTCTAGGCAATGGTCCTACTTTAGGCAAGCATACATGTCCCTATTTTATACCTTACTTAAACATTTTCAGAAAAGAATTGGACAAACTTCTTTCATGATTGTATCTTTCAAGGAAACTGGTATAATTTGTAAGTATGAATATAAGGCATCTAATCGAAAGAATGAGTAAAAAATAATTTAAATGCTTATTGCATGCTAAGTCTGTGCAAAGCTCTGGGGATATAAATGTTAAAAAAAACTACAAAATAAAAGGAAGTTTGTGGTATAAAAAGTTACAAAAAATTTAAGAATGAATGTCTTACACTACTGCTAGTACTGTTATCAAGATTTTCTTCCCCATTGCAATGATTATTGCTATGTCAAAACATAGTTCTTGTTCATCAGTGCTTCTGAATAAGCAGTTAAACTGTATGATTTCTTGGCAGATGCACAATGTTTATGGAAAAGCTTATGAAAAGATCAGAGATACCACATAAATACATTTGCAATTCTGATAAATTCTTGGTACAAAATATCCACACCAACTGAAAGTCTTCTACTATATACATTTTCTAGGAGCACTCTAATGTTAACATAAAAATTGATGTTCAACAAATAGCATTTGCAGACAACCCAAGGGGGAAGGGATGCTATCTTGTTTGTTCCAAACCAACAGCACCAAAGAAAGTATTATATTCCTCTATCTGTATTTCAACTTAATTATGTTTGATGGAAACACTAAAAATCTGACATTAAAAATAAAAGAAAATTTGGCTCTGGGGCAGATGGAATTAGGGAAGTCCCAAGAGTTTGGTAGGGGAGGGCAGGGGGTACAGACGTTGTTGTTACTATGACATCAGGGAGGTGAATGCCATGACATGAAAGTGATGGAGTGCTGTGCAAGGCCACCTGCCTCACTACCTGAGCCATCTGGGCCAATAGTCAGATATTGATCAGGATGACTGGAGATGGCCGGCAAGGCTCAGAGGCCCTCCCATAACTTATATGGTTAATACAAGAGTGCTGGGGGACTTCTGGGGCACAATGGCCATGTAGATGTCAAGGTTTGGCGGTCCTGTATCCTATCAGAAGGGATGGAGTTGTTGACTTCCATTTCCTTCTGCTCAGGAAAGCAGGGGGATCGGAGCTCCCCACGGTGGGCCACCAAAACCCTATGGGTCCCGGAACTGCCTGAGGCTGGAGGAAGGGGCCAAGGAGGGGGAGATGAGGAGGCAGAACGCCGATAAGCTGTATTGTCCCTCTAGGGAAGGGAAGAACCTTCAAATAATGCCTGCTAATGTGCCAGACATTGCGTTAAGCTTGTTACAAATATCTCCTTCAATTGTCACTTTATGAGGAAGGTGCTGTTATTAACTCCATTTTATAGTTGTAGAAATTGAGGCAAATAGCAGTTCAGGATCCTCAGCAAGGAAGAATCCTATCGGAACTTGTTTTTCTGATTCTAGGTCCATCCAGAGCTCTTTCTGGCTTTATCAGGTTAAATGCTTTTAAAAAAATAACTACACACTAAAACATAACTTCTATTCTTCCTACACTTCAGTAAGCCCCCCTATGTATTTACAATTTTTACTTTGTACCCCAGCTGTCAATCCTATCCTTCTCATTAGCTAGTAGTCGCCTGTGAGAACAGTGACTATATCTTACTTTGCACTCCCCTGGCATACAACACAGCTCTTGCTCATGATGGATGTCCATTAAATGTTTGTTGAACGAATAGATAAATGAATGAATGAGTGAGTGACATTTGAACTATGAAATTTTTTATGGAGAAGATGGAAATGTGTCTAGAAGGCTGACGGGGGTGGGATGGTGGGGTAGAGGGCAGAATTGGAAATCTCTAAAACAATGGGGAGACACAGGGAGGACCGTTTTGTAGGTGAACTGCTCTTTTTCCTCTGCAGGGGGCCTGGGGTACACCGTGAGGTATTAAGGTAGATGCTAGGACTGACTGCCTTGTGACAAAGGGAAAGGAAACCCTAGAATGTGCTGCAGACAGTTTTTCCGGGAGATTTTTAACAAAAGGCAAGAAATAAAAATTTCACAACTGAATGTTGACCTTGTTCAGAGTGATGTGAGTTTGTAAAGGTCCCTTCCTGCTCAAAGGCGCTGCTTGAGTCAGCCAGGTTTCTGCAGTTACTAAACTACTGTCTCTGCCATTGAGAAGCCTGGGAAAAACCAACTCGCTGGCTTAGCCTCCAATTGCTTAAATCTGATAAAAATAGGAGCCGAAATACCATCTCCAGGCTGCTATTTTTAAAAAGCATCTGAGGTGCCAGATTGGGTTTATTTCCCCCTCAACAGAGAACAGCTACAGAGCCTTTCCCTTCTTCCAAAAGGCAAGATGCTAACGTGGCACACGTGACAGAAGCCAAAAAACTGGCAAGATGTTTTTCATTGCCCATCCCTCCATCCCCATCTTCCTCTCTTTCACTACCCAAAAGTTGAAAAATAACATTAGTGGAGCCCACAGATGCTCTGACCTACACTTGCCTCTCACGTCTACCATAGTCTGACTTCATAATGCCCTCTTATTTCCCAGAGATTTTTTTAATACACCTGAAAGATAAACATTTTTCTCCCTTCACAGAGAGAGACTGAGGCCCTGAGAAAACAGATGAATTATTAAGTATCAAATAGCACAAAATTTGTTATTCTCAGATAGACTCTTGTATCTCCGACTGCCAGTGGGAAAAAGGATTTGAAATTTAAGGACATGGATTAGATTTTTGCCCATGTGTGACAACAGGTAAATCACTTACCCGCTCTGGGCCTCAGTTTCTGCCTTGCAAATAAAACAAGAAGTTTGAACTAGATGACCAAAAGTCCCTTGTAGTTCTGCCACTGGCTTCCTTTTCTGGGACCACGGACAAGTCATTTTGTTTCCTCTTTTGAGCCTGGATGACAAAGCCTGCTTTATTTACCTTACAAAGATTTTGTGAGAATTAAAAAAGTGCTGCCATGTAAATATAAGCTTCTATTATAGGAAGTAGTTGACTGAAATTCTTTATTTTCCTATCATGTAGAAGAAACACATGATTAAAAAAAAACAACAACCACCTTTTTATTTTTAAAACAGATGCAGTTTTCAACATTCATCTTTGCAAAATCTTGTGTTCCAAATTTTTCTCTCCCTTTCCCCCATCCCCTCCTCTAGAAGGTAAGTGATCCAATATATGTTAAGCATGTGCAATTCTTCTATACATATTTCCACAATTCTCATGCTGCATAAGAAAAATCAGATCAAAAAGGAAAAAAAGAAGTGAAAAAGAAAACAAGGTGTAAGCAAATAACAAAAATGGTGAAAATATTATGTTGTGATCCACACTCAGTCCCCATAGTCGTCTCTTTGCGTTCAGTCCATCACAAGGCCATTAGAACTAGCCTGAATTATCTCATTGTTGAAAAGAGCCAAGTCTGTCAGAATTGATCCTCACGTAATCTTGTTATTGTCATGTACACTGTTCTCTTGGTTCCACTCATTTCATTTAGCATGAGTTTGTGTAAATCTTTCCAGACCTTTCTGAAATCATCTTGCTGATCATTTCTTATAGAATAATATTTCATAATATTCATAGACATAATTTATTTAGCCATTCTCCAACTGATGGGAATCCATTAAGTTTCCAGTTCCTTGCCACTACAAAAAGAACTGCTACAAATGTTTTTGCGTATGTGGATGAAACACGATCAACCAACTTTTTTGTGATCTGCATTATTTTTTAAAATTTATTTATTGGGGCAGCTAGGTGGCTCAGTGGATAGAACTCCAGCTCTGAAGTCAGGAGGACTTGACTTTAAATCTGGCCTCAGAAAAAGAAAATTAATATTTCCCCAATTACATTTATTTGTTTTTTCTTTTTCTCTTTTATTAAAGCTTTTTATTTTCAAAACACATGCATGGATGATTTTTCCCCCCCTGAGGCTGGGGTTAAGTGACTTGCCAGGGTCACACAGCTAGGAAGTGTTAAGTGTCTGAGACCAGATTTGAACTCCGGTCCTCCTGAATTCAAGGCTGGTGCTCTATCCACTGCTCCACCTAGCTGGCCCTATGGATAATTTTTCAACACTGACCCCTGCAAAACCTTGCATTCCAAATTTCCCCCCCCACTCCCTCCCCTATATGTCAAGTAATACAACATGTATTAAATATGTTAAAATAGATATTAAATCCAATATATGTGTACATATTTATACAATTATCTTGCTGCACAAGAAAAATCAGATCAAAAAGGGAAAAAATGAGAAAGAAAACAAAATACCAGCAAACAACAACAAAAAGATTGAAAATACTATCTTGCCATCCACACTCAGTTCCCACAGTCCTCTCTCTGGGTGTAGATGGCCCTCTTCATAACAAAATCATTGGAAATGGCCTCAGTCATCTCATTGTTGAAAAGAGTCACGGTCCCCAAATCACATTTAAAACAATTTTTATTTATTTATTTATTTATTTTAATTAAAGCTTTTTATTTACAAAAGATATGCATGTGTAATTTTTTAACATTGACCCTTGCAAAGCTTTCTGTTCCAACTTTTCCCCTCCTTCTCCCACCCCTTCCCCTAGATGGCAGGTAATCCAATACATGTTAAATATGTTAAAATATATGTTAAATCCAATATATGTATACATATTTATACAGTTATCTTGCTGCACAAGAAAAATTGGATCAAGAAGGAAAAAAAAACACAAAATACAAGCAAACAATAAATAAAGTGAAAATGCTATGTTGCCATCCACACTCAGCTGCCACAGTCCTCTCTTTGGGTGTAGATGGCTCTCTTCATCACTGAACAATTGGAACTTATTTTGCATTTGTTTTTAAAACTTTTGAGTTCCAGGTTCTCTCTGTTATTCCCATCACTAGCACCAAGTAAGAAATAGCATGTGAATTCATGCAAAACATTTCCATAAAAGTCATGATGTGAAAAAAATAGATCTCCAACCCTAATGAAAAAAATCCTTAAGAAAAATAAAGTTTGACAAAGAGAAAGAGAGAGTGTTCGTCAATCTGTATTGAGCCAGAATCAGTTCCTTCACTGGATAGGGATAGGATTTTTCCTTATAAATCTTTCAAAGTAGCCATGGACCATATACTCCTAAGAATAGCAAAGTCAGTTATAACTGGTCATCCTGTAGCATTGCTATTACTTAGTACATTTCACTTTGCTTGAGTTCATGGAAAAGTTTCCTTGGGCCTAGCATTTTTTTTCTGAGAGCATCCTGTTCATCATTTCCCACAGAACAATATTTCATCACAAACATATCACAATTTATTCAGCCATTCCCCAGTTGATGGGCATCCCCTTAAGCCAACTTTCAATAAACTAAGCTTTGTCAAGTTTATAACTTTTGCAAGGTTAGTCAGCACAAATTGGGATTTCACCCTCATAATGTCTGGTCCTCTTCAAGAACCAAGGATGAAGAGCAGCAACTTCAGCACCGACCTACAGCGCATTTATTAAAGGCCTGTTGATTGGTTGAATTGATTGAATTGACTTGTCTCTCTTCCTTCTTTGAACTTCATTTCAGCAACAAGTATTATTACAATTATCTCTTCCACATCAGACTTTTCTCATCCATGTTTCGATATACTGAGGGTCAACATGAGAAATTAAATTGGAATTTTGGGGGGCTTTGTAGAAGTTGCAGATGACATGAGAAAGCCAGCAAAAGATAGAGCCTATGACCAAATATTTAGCCCAAATTTTACAATAAAGTACTATAAATATTCCATAAAAGAAAAAAATTTCAGATTTCTCTGGTATAATAGGAGAGACAAAAATTTTACATGACTTTTCCTGACTTCAGGGGAACTGAGTCTCTAATCTCCACAACGTGGGAGCTACACCGACTATACATAAGACATTGTGCCATACCTTAGGCCTTGGCTGTGGTAAGTGCTAGACTGAACCTGTAGCATTTAATTTTACGACAACCTGGATTATTCTCCAACTGGTCACGTGTGTATGTGTGATCTCATTTGCATTCCACGTCCTTACACACCTCTTACATTCCTCCTAGGAAAGCGTTGGGACACATAATCCAGAACTCCCTGGATTCGTTTTTTAGTGACCAAGTGACCCAATTCATTGTAGCTGCTTTGAGGCTGAGAAAGTTGTGGATTTTTTTTTTTAATCACAAAGGCAGCCAGTGGTTAATGACATTAAAAATAAGAGGCTCTTATGTATATTTACAAATCTTTTACAAGGCAAGGTTTGAGCTCCAGAATAAGTCACTTGGAGGATTGGGGTGGGTCTAAGGCAAAGGAAAGGAAAATTATACATTTCTACCACTAGAAAAACAAAGGTTATAATGAGGTCACTCAGCTGGACAAGGAAGAACATGATGATCCTAGGAGAGACTACCCTTTGGCCCTTATGTGGCTCACACAGATTATATATTTGAATCTGACATGGCACACCCAGGTAGCGTCTTTGGAACTGGCCTGGAACACCCAGGTTTTAGTTAATTCTTTTCACTCTTTCCTGTTGGATGACCTCTTTTAACCCCCCTTGCTGCCTTTGAGATTTTAGAGAAGATGGTGAATTTGAGAGAGATTAAATGATTTGTCCAGGATTACCCAGATCTTGTCAGGCAAGATTCAAAATCAAAATTCAAAATCAGGTTTTTCCTTTTTATTTTTTTTCACTTTATATTTCTGCTGTGATGCCTATATTTTTACTTGACTATAACTTCCTTCAAAGTAGGAATTTTTTTAGTACTTGTATCCCTGGGCCTAGCATTTGTACCTAAGACATAGCAGGTGCCTAATAAGTGCTTATTGATTCACTGATTAAGAGATTTGGACATTGCACTAAGCTCTGAGGATATAAATTCAAACATAACAATAATCTTTTTTCCTCAGGGAACTTACTTTACTTTTCTTTCTTTTTTTTCTTTTTCTTTTTGTGATCAAGACAATTGGGATTAAGTGACTTGCCTAGGGTCACACAGCTAGTAAGTCAAGAGTGATTTGAACTCAGGCCCTCCTGATTCCAGGAGTGTTCTCTCCACTGCCCCAAAGAGCTTAGTTCTGATGTGGTTAACTATCCACTTAGGGGAGTGATGGCCAGGGAAAGGCATTTGGTCAGAAAGAGAATAGAGGGACACAACAGTATAAGGTGAGTTGATTTTGTGGTTTTAGAATTTGGGAGGGCAAGAATGGCTCATTTCACCAACCAGGAAAGTAAATCCAACTGTGGGAAGTCCTCCAGGATATGGTCTTTGGTGTTCAGGTCAAGGCTGCATGGCCAGTTGCTGTTATTCCCTTGTTTTAGCCCCATTTGGGATTTTCTTGGCAAAGATACTAGAGTGTTTTTTTATCATGTCCTTTTCCTGCTCATTTTACGGATGAGGAAACTGAGGCGTACAAGCTTAAATGATTTGCCCACATAGCTGAGACCAGATTTGAAGTCACAAAGAGGAGTCTCCCTGACTCCAGCCCCCCCCCCCCACTACAGCACTGAGTGCTTTCTTGAAATAATGAGACTGTTACAAATTAGGTGGGAGGTCCCAGAGAATGGGGAATGGGAGAGAGGGAGGGGATTACTTTGAAGACTCAGTTGGAAAGAGGGGACCTAGAATCAAGAAGACCCAAGTTCAAAAGTGGCCTAGCTGAAAATGGGAGTAATGATAGCACTTAGCTCCCCAAGGATATTAGGAACAGAATGTCTGTAAAGCATTTAGCACAGTGCTTAGCACATAGTAGGCAATATACAAAAGTATATTTTCACCGACAGCCATTTTTGGGGAAAAAAGACACCTAGCAGCTGTGAGGGGGCTTGCTGAGATCAGATATCATGAGTTTGCACTAGCCCCATTTGGGATCTTTATGGGATTTTCTTTAGAGGAATTCTGAAGCTTATGAATTAAGAGTGAAGAAGGCAGATGGTAGGGTTTGGCAAGGCCTGAGAAGAAACAGGACAAAGGAGCAAGGGAGCCTAGGGGGAGAGGTCTGTATAACGGAACTGGTTATGTGCAAGGTCTTCAACCCTAAAGGGGGGAAGCGGGGCCAGAGAGGAGCTATACTGGGAGAACAGGGCAGTGTGCAAGAATTAGAGACTGACAGAGAGATGAAAAATTATTGTAGAAAATAGTCATTTTACAAAACAGTTTGGACTGAGGCCTCCAGAATTGCAAGCCCTTTGCTGAATGAGTGTGAGAAAGAAAAGGATCCATATGTATAAAAGTATTCTCTTTTTGTGGTGGCAAAGACTTGGAATCTAAGGGTATATTTTGAATTTCAACTGGGGAACAGCTGAACAAAATATGTATACTATAGGACACCATTTTGCCCAAAAAAAATGAAGAAATGGGGGTTCCAGAGAAATGTAGCAAGACTGAGTGAAAGGGACAAGATCAAGAGGATAACAATATAAAGAAAGACAAACAACTTTGAAAGACTTTAAAAACTCAGATCAACCCCAAAGACCAATGACTGATTACAAAGAACCTTACTCTGTTCTTGAATGATAAGAAATGAGAGATGAAACTTGCAGAATGAGACACACATTGGTGCATGAGGCGAATGTGGAATTTGTTTTGCTTGACAATGCTTTATGGGTGACGAGGATTTTTTCCCTCTGTGGAGGGAGAGAGGATCAATGCTTGTTAGCTGAAAATAACAATAACGATAAGAATGGATTTTTAAAAAGCACAGGAAGTGATGGAAAGAGCCGCTGGCAGTTATGATTGGGGACCTCTCAGAGTCAGCTGTGTCCTTTAGGTCAATCATTTGGACAGCTGGGTGAAGGATAGATTTCAGAGTTCTAAGGCAGGGACACTAGGAGGCCCTTGAAACGAAACAGGGGAGACAGGAGGAGGGCCTCACAGTGCCCCGGCTGTGAGCAGGGAGAAGGGAACACAAATGAGAGGAGTTAGGCTGAAATGGCAACCGATTGGTTTTGTGGGAGCAAGGAAGAGAAGGGTATTAAAATATGAGGGTAGATGTGGTAGTTAGGTTCCATCAGAAAAGTGTGGGACTTGAGAGGAGGGAGGACATTTGAATGTTATGGATTTCATGGAGTTGGAGAGCAAAAGCTAGAATTTTTTGTGAAACTTTTCATTTTATAGCCGTGCAAACCGAGGCCTAGTAAAGGTGACTTGCCAAAGGTAGAACAGATTCAGGAAGGGTGGTACATTATTGTAGAGGCTAAACCTCAGCACAAGGTTATAGAGGGGAAGGAAGTTTAAGGTTTGTGGTTTCTTTTTTTCCGGTAAATTTTTTTATTTTAAACTTAAATACAAAATGAGAAAAAAAATTTTTAAAATGCCATAAGAGCATTCATAGCAAGTCATAAGACAACTCAATAGAAAACAATAAATTTCCATTTCAATAAAAATCTATATAATAAATACTACACATTGTTTTCAAAGCTGCCTAGCTTTTCTTGACTTCCTTGTTGATTTTCTTTTATTCTCTGCTGTACAGTTTTTATTTTTTTTCTCCCTTTTTCCTTCCCCTACAAAGGCTACACTTAAGCATGAATATATCACTCTATGTATAGATATAGATGTCTATGTATGTTATATAATATATATATAGAAACACACTCATACCCACACATATAAGACCATACTGTTTATTTTTATCTGTCATTTTTCTGTGACAGTGGATCGCATCTTTATTCATAGGTCCAAGTCTTTTTATGTTTTTTTTTCTACATCAACCGGCTCATTTCCTGCACCACAGCAAAATTCCAACCCAATCATAGATTGTGTAAGAAAGTTTTGAGGTTTATTTTCAATTTCTCTTTTTTAAAAGATTCTGAAAGTACTAAATGGCAAATGTGATCATTTCCATTATCAAGTAGAATAGAAAAAAACGATTGAATGCAGAACTGAAATTTTTTATTAGGTAGTTCGCTTTTTAAGTATAATATATTTTATATGCAACTTTCAAAGTTATCCTGCTAGTTTGTGTTTCCTTCTGGCCTTCCTTCTCTTCTGTGCATTGATAAAAATACTTCAGTGACCTACTTCTTTCTCATAAGCCCATTTCCATCTCCTTCCCTACTCTCCAAAAACAAATAAATTCAACAACAACCGTGGTAATCAATATGCACCAGAAAGAAAAAAACCCCAAACTACACATTGGCTGCCCCTTAGAACTTATTCTGAAAAGTCTTGTTATCTTCTTGATTGTGAATGAGGGAAAAAAGGGCTAGCAAATGGGGGGGGGGGCGTGGGGAGCCTCCATGGGGCAAAGAGGTTATTCCAAGCTGCTGTTTTTCTTCTCCAAGAACCTACTCTTCTAATCATTTCCTAAACCCTCCCCACTTGGTACCTACCCCACCCCCTCTCTGGGCTTGGCTCCTCAGCCTACTCCACAGTCAGGGCTACCGGAGCAGCTCTGCCCCTCTCTGGCCCGGCAGCTCGGGCCTCCTGGCCTTGGGGTCCGGTCTACAGTGGCCCTTGCAGCCTCGTTTGTGTTTAAAGACTTGGAGCTCTCCGTTTGATCCCCTAGATGTAGGGTATCGAGTTAATGCCGAGGAAAGGCAACTTTGTATCCCAGCCCAGGACACCCTGCACTGCGGGGAAGTGCACCAGGGATACGGACACGAGCTTTACTGCCTTGTGCCTTGTTGGTGTCAGAGTCTCTCTGCTCCAGACCAGATTACGGGGCCCATTTTTGGGAGGGAAGTCCCTGAGCAATTCCACACTCCGGGATGTCCGTGCTGTCGGGGACCTCGGCCTGACAGATCTCTAAGGTATCCCCAGCCCTCCTCCCCTCCCTCTCATTCCCACTTCCCCTTCTGCTCCTTCTTTTCCCCATTTTCTCTCTGCCCTTTTCTTTCTCTCTCCTTTCTTCCTCCTTTCCTTTCTCCCTATCCCTTTTCCCTCCCTCTCTTCCTCTCCTTTCTTCCCCCCTTTCCTTTCTCCCTATCCCTTTCCCTCCCTCTCTTCCTCTCCTTTCTTCCCCCCTTTCCTTTCTCCCTATCCCTTTCCCTCCCTCTCTTCCTCTCCTTTCTTCCCCCCTTTCCTTTCTCCCTATCCCTTTCCCTCCCTCTCTTCCTCTCCTTTCTTCCCCCCTTTCCTTTCTCCCTATCCCTTTCCCTCCCTCTCTTCCTCTCCTTTCTTCCCCCCTTTCCTTTCTCCCTATCCCTTTCCCTCCCTCTCTTCCTCTCCTTTCTTCCCCCCTTTCCTTTCTCCCTATCCCTTTCCCTCCCTTCTCCTCTCCTTTCTCCCCCTCTCTTTGAACGTTTCCCTCTCCCCTTACTTTTCGTTCCCTCTCTCCTCTCCTTCTCCATGCCCTCTGCCTCCACCCCTTCCCTTCTCTCTCCTCTTTTCCCCTCCTTTCTCTCCTCTCCCTCACCTTTCTCCTTTTCCTTCCATCCTTTCTTCTCTCCCTCCCTCATTTCCTTTTCTCTTCCCCCCTCTCCCAATGCTTCCCCCATCCCTTCCCTCCCTTCTTTTCTTTCCTCCCCCCAGTCCTTCTCTCCCACCCCACTCCTGCCCCCTTCCTCCCTCTCAGCTTCTCTCCTCCCCCTCCCTCCTCCTCCCTCCTTCTCCCTTCCTCTGCTCCCCCCCCTTCCCGCTCCTCACAGAGCTCGGGGGCCGTGTGCGCAAGCGTGTCCATCCCTGAGCCGGCCCCTTCCCCGCTCGCCGCCGCCCGCCCGGGTCCCCCTCCGGCGCGGACTTTCGCAGCTCGCCGGGCCAGCCGCGGTCCGGACAGGCCCGGGCCCCGGAGCCGCCGCCGCCGCCGCCGCCTCCTCCGCGCCCGGCCGCCCGGCGCCTAGCGGATCGGAGCGGCGTCCCCGCCCTGACCTGTCCGGCCGCCGGGTCCGCCCCGCCTGGAGGGTGAGTACCGACGTCGTGTGGAGGGGGGGGTCGGAGAGGGACCTTCGGCGGGGCTGGGAAGGAGAGGAGGTGGCTGTGAGGAAAGCGGGGGGCCGGGGCCTGGGGCTTGGGGTCAGGCGGGGTGGGAGGGGGCGTGGGAAGGAGGGACGCCCTGCCTCGGCCCGGCCCGGCTTCGGGGCTCCCTGGGGCTCGGCGGAGGGCTGCCCGCTGTGGGGGGCCGCTGCCTCCCGGATGCACAAAGTTTCTTTAGCCCGGATGGAGGGCATCCTCCGGGGCCCGGAGAGCAGGCTGGCAGTGCCCACGCGCCCACCCGCGCCGATTACCCGGGCTCCCAGGGTTCGAGCAGGGGCTTCATTGCCCCCGTAACTGCTCGCCCTCCCCTTTGGTGTTGGACGAGTTAGGCGCCTCTTCAGGCACGGGTCCCCCTGGCACACAGCCTCGGGTTTGCCAACATGTCTGCCCACTGCTTCCCCTCTGTGTTTGGGCTCTCCTGCCCTCCCTTTACTTCATAGCTCTGGCATGTGCCCTAAAAGTCTGCATTTGACCTGATTTTTGCACCTGGGAGAGGGAAGGGGAATGGTGATCCTCCGCCTAGATTTCACGGCCAGCGTGGTCAAGGCTCCGGGGACCCCCTGGGGGGCCGGACAGTGTTTGCAGGAGCTTGGTGCTCCCCTCCCCGGCTCCACACGGTGCCAGAACGGGCAGAATTGGGGGGAACTGGTGCTGAAGCTTCCTCTCCTCCCCACAGCAGAATTCTGGATCCCACAGAACTTTGAAGTCTGGCCCCAGGACTCTATCCTGGGCTCAAACGGTCTTGTACGTCTGGGTCTCTAGCTAGGAGGATTCTTGGGGGTCCCAACTAGGTTCTTTTCTGCCGCGGGTGGGGAAAGCTGCTTGGGGCAGATGAAGGCTTTCCTCTTCTGGCCCTAATAGTGACATCCGTCTGGGACATTGTCTCCCACACCCTCGCTCCTGGCAGCAGCCACTGCCCAGTGACAGACTTGGAGCCCAGGGCACCCCTGCTGTCAGGCTCTTGTTTCCCTGAAACATACATAGTCTGTGGGCGGCTGTGCCGGAGGTTTGTCTTTGAACCCCGTGCCGGGACCACAGCATAAGGCAGAGGAGCGGGCCCCTGGCACTGCCTCCAAGCACTGCTGCTACTTCAGGAACACTTCCCAGCCCATCCCCAAGCTGGCAGCGGGAAGGGAGCTCTGAGATGCAGGCTATCCCCGAAGCCATTGTGGACTTTGATAAAAAGAGAATGAAGGGCTGAGGGGAAAAAAGTAACAGGGCCTTGGCCAGGGTGGGCTGGGGTAAGAAAAGCAGAACCGGCATGTTTCAGGGGAGAGACTGGGTCACTTTAGTCACTTAGCCGCTGTGATGTTGAGAAGGATGTGTATTCTAGTGCCTGGGAAGCCTTTGGAGGCAGCCTGGTGCCTTTTGTTCTGTTTCTGCCCTCCTACTCTACTCTTAGTCCCAGTGCAGGGGCTTGTTTATCTGAAACTGGATGATAATCTGCCCTTTACACTACCAAGGTTTTGTTCCTGACCCAATGGAGGGCCCCTAAGGGCGGCTTTTCTGGGTGGAACCACTTTTCAGTCTCTTGCTCTGTTTATCATGGTTTGGAGGAATAATGCTAATCATAAGGATTGGCAATAAGGTTTGCAAAAGTCTTTACATCTGTGATCTCACTTGATCCTCCTCCCTCCCCTGTAAGATTAGTTAGTGTTTGTTGTTTAGTCCTTGCATCAAGGAAGAAATACTGGAGTGGTTTGCCTTTTCCAGCTCACTTTACAGATGCGGAACTGAGGAAAACGGGGTTCAGTGACTTGCCCAGGGTCACACAGCTACAAAGAACCTGAGGCTGGATTTGAACTCATGAAGATGTGTCTTCCGGTTTTCCCAGTAAGCGCTTGAGAAATCCAAATTCAGGACTTCCTGACTCCAGCTCTGCTATACGGATGCTCCCAGATTACTTCTTCTCTTTGTATCTCTGCTTGCCCTGCAGTGACCCAGCCAAAAAATATATATGTGTGTGTGTGTGTGTGTGTATTTTTTTTTAATCTCCCGCTGGCCCCAGCTTCCCCTGCTTGTCCTAGGTGCAAGTGAGGTCAGTCACCCAGTGGAATCCTCAAGACTGTTTATAGGCTTTGGAAGGACCAGGGGTTTGATTAACCCTCTCTCCTCCCCAACAATTTATCAGTCCTTCTTCCTTCCCTCTGTGACCTTGGGCAAGGACAATACACTGCTGACATTTATGTAACATTTTAAACTCTGAAAAGTTATTTTATTTTAACTTTCTGGGCCACAGCTTCTTCATCTGTAAAGCGAAGGGATGGAGTTGGGTTAGGTTACCTTTAAGTTTCCTCCTTCACTCAAAATCTTATTGGTGGCTGAGGATCTTTGCAGAAAGGGCAGTTTAGAAGAAGTTGGTGAACCTTGTGGTGCCCTGGCCCCCTCATTGTTAACTTTTACCTCCCCAATTCCGTTCTCTGTGGTTGTTCGCCTGCCTAGTCACTTCCCCTCCCTTGGAAACTTTACTCTCTGTGTTGCAGTTGTTTCTCCAACAGCTGTGGTGGGCAGAGTGGGGCAGGGCAGGGCTGGGGTTTCCCTCTCTCTTGCACCCTTCAGAATTGCTTTCAGTGGGGACTTCTGCCTGCCACCCCAAGTGCCCTGGAGCTCTGATAAGCATAATTTACTTATTATCTTAATCCTACATGTTTGAGGGGGCCCCAGATAAAAATTATCTAGTTCAAACCCTCCCATTTTTCATTCTTCAAAGAAAGTGAAGTGGAAAGGGAGTCTGGAGGCCATTGTTTCAGTCCTACTCTGAGCTAGCTCTGTGACTTCGGAATAGTCACTTCCCTGGCAGCTTCTTCCTTTTTAAAATGGAGAGTTTAGACTACACGATCCCTTAAGGTCCTTTCCAGTTCTTGAGAGTCTATAACTGGCTCTCTGGACTGATTAATCTGCCAAAAGTTAAGTCCCGTAGCTCCATAGGAAGAGTAATGCCGGAGTCCTCACCTGGCAACAGTGATTTCAAGGGTCCCAGGTCCAGGCCAGGCTAACTTGGAGGCTGGTTCAGTCCAGATAATTGTACCACGGATAATTTATATTTTTATGTTGTTGTTTGTCCTTCCTTCTCTGAGAGGGCTATGACATCAGGGAGAGGTGGTGCCTTGACATGCAAATGAATTGGACTGAAGTGAGGGAGGGCTGTGCAAAGTCATCTGCTCCACTTTCCCCTCCAGAGCCAACTGGGTCCAGTGGCAAGATGTAGATCAGGACGACTGGAGCTGCCCCTGGATGAAAATTACCTGATCTTTGAAAATGTTTTTATATTCATTGTCTTGTTTGAGTTTCACTGCAGATGCATCCCAAAGGATTGAGGAGATGGTCTATAATTCTATCCTTGAAAGACTGGGTGAGGAAAAAATTCCCGGTACATTTTCTTTGGGGTTCCCTTGGCTGGGACATTGCAGAAGTGGTCAGTGGTCTGAAGACATGAGCTCTGTGTTTCTGCTATTTCTTTAGCTGATCCTTCCTCTGCCAGTGTACTGGGGGGCAGAATCTGTGCACCCGCAGGGGCTTACACATCTTTTCTCTTTCCTACTTCCCTTCCACCCTCATTCCCAGATCTGGTTCATAGCTTTGGGCTCCACTCACCATCTAAGTAGGAACAGTGGATGGACTTTCAGACCTGAAGTCTGGAAGATGAGTCTTCCTGCCTCAGACACAGCAAGTCAGCTTAATTCTGTTTGCCCTGGCTTCTTAACCTGTAAAATGAGTGGGAGAAGGAAGTACCGAAGCATTCCAATATCTGCCAAAAAAACTCCCATCATCCACAGCACCAGTTAGGTGGCTCTTCCCTATGCCTCAGAGCTCCCTCTTTTCCTCCCCATGTTCATTATTTTAGCCTGTGGTTTCTCCAAAGATGAAGCTCAAGATACATGTGAATGGCAGATCTTCATGAATTCTTATTTACTTTGATTCTTACCTTCTTCCAGAATCTTGGGTATGGCATGAAAAACTTAAACAGCCATATCCAGTCACCAATCAGACTTCCCGCTTTTCTGTGGCCCTGAAGGGGCTGCTGGAATCCAGAGGGCTCAGTTTTATTCCTTTGCACCACCTTTAGCACCTAGGTGACTAGTAAGTAGAGCAGTGGGTTTGGACCCAAGTTCAAATTCAGCTTCAGACATGTGTTAGCTGTGTGACCCTGGGCAAATCACTTAGCCCGCGTGCCTCTGTTTCCTTAACTTTAAAGTGAGACTAAAAAGTGCCTACCTAGTACAGTGTCTGGTTCTGTCCCTCCCCTCTACTAATTCACACATTAGTAATTGGGGGTGGGAGGGAGGAGGGTAACCCGCTTTGTTCAGACTTGGGGACCAGAGGTGTCCAGCTTAAAACTAGTTTGCCAGCTTGTCTGTGGAGTAAAATGTAAACTCAACATAGATAATGTTAATTGATGGTTTTCTAAGTCAATATCTCTTTCTGTTGTAATTAACACCCCTGTTGGAGGTGAAGGAAGGGGACAACTCCAGGCTGTTTGGGGTTCTGGATGTGGGCCATGGGGTTTCTTCTGGAAGAGCTGTTGCTCCCAGGTGTGTTTAGACTTTGGTCTGGTGTTTTAAGTGTGGCCTCGGGTGATTCCCCAGACTTCTTACCTCCCAGGCTTTGTCTCAAGTCCAGGCAGGATTGACTTCAACTTTGCTGAGTTTGTGTAGGTCTTGGGAGGCTGTGCAGATCTGGGCCTAGAGCTAGAGGAAGCAAATGCTGCTTCTCTCTGTGGGATTTTAGGCAGATCCTTTCCCTTCCTCTGGCTCTGAGATTTTCCATCCATAAAAACGAGAGGCTGGATTAGAAAGATGCTCGTTCAACCCGGTCGTCCCAAGGAATGAAGTGACCAAGTGGTCCCCTCCCAAGATGAGCGGCAGAGGCAGGCTTGCCCGGACTTAGTGATTAGCTAAGCCCGTCTTTAGCACAGGGCCCGGCGTGGAGCAGGGCTTCACAAACACCTGTTTAATTGGGTTTTCAATTAGAGTCCATTTCTGGTTCTTCAGGAAGAGAAGGACCGGCTGGTTCTGACCTCTCCCTGTTTTCCTGCTGAGACCCACCAGACAAAGCCTCTGTGCATTCTCAGGGAGATGCCAGAGCCGTGAAGACTGCGCAGCTGGATTCCGGATCCGAGTAGTTTTCCCCACTGCCCCATTTCATTCTTGGGCTTTGGGGGATTTGGGCTCCTTGGGGGACACAGGATGGGGAGGGCTGGGGTTGGGAGGTAGGTGACCTTGTGGGCGGGGCTCTAAGAGTTAAGGAGCACTTGGGAGCTTTTCTCCTTTTCGGGGTGAGGAGGAGAGATGACTTTTGCAGACGGGATAGTAGTCCCCTTAATCCCCCTGAGCAAGTGGTGTGGTACAAATTACAGGACTCTGCCTCTAGAGGCTTCGGGTTCAGGCCTAGTTAGTATGGGCCCCTGCCCTGGCCCCGGGCCCTGTGCCTGAGAGCATCTCCGTCCCCAGCCTGCTTGGGCTTGTGCAGAGCCCATATAGTAAATTAACAGAATGTTTTCTCCCGGCACTCCCTCAGAGCCAGCTTCTTAAATTGTACGTAACGACCCCATAGGGGGCCTCATTGCTGAATATGGTGGTCATGAAATTATTAATGTCAGTCAGTGTTCGCTATCTATACCTCTTTCGTATGTCCAGGGGAAAATGGCCGTGGTTGTGAAATCTGTGTTGTGTAAGAATTTCTCGGGCGAAAAGGGGTTGTGAGTGGAAAAAAGTTTAAGAAGCCCTGTGCTAGAGCATGTCTAGTTTGACCCTTCCTCTCTCTCTACAGATTAGGAAACCAAAACCAGCACTGTCTTGTCATGTGTTCTAGTCTCCATCCCCTGAATCTTTTCCTGGAGGCGCAGTAACCTGAGCTCAGCCAGTTGGAATGTTAGCCCCTCCATCCATCGGGTAGGGCTCCATTCCCTCCCTCCCTCCTCCCTGCTTTCCCACTCTTCCTCACCCCCCCCACTGTCTCCCTTTCTCCTGGCTCCCCTCCGCCTTCTCTCCGTTTTCCGCCCTCCTATAATTGCTTCCATCTGGCCGGCCGACTCTGACTCTTCCTTTGGAAAGAGGGTTTCCAGGCTCCGGCTTCCCACACGCTGAAGAGAACAAGCCTCAGAACCGTCAGACCCGACGGAAAGGGATGGTGGAGGCGGCTGCCCAGGCTTGAGCCCCGTCTTCCCGGGGAAACATCGGACGCGGGGCTGAAGTAATGATAGCTAACGCTTCTCAGCACTGCGGGGCTCGCCGAGGTTTTTACGTTTAGTACGTCATCGTGAGGTAGACGCGGGGAGCCTTGTTTTACAGATGAAGAAACTGAGGCTGAGAGATGGGGTGACTTAGGATCACACAACTCGAAAGTGTCTGACCTGGGGCCTCCTGACCCCGTGCTGCCCAGCCTCCGCCAGCATGGGGCAATGGCAGCTTCACCTCGGGGTGCACTCACTCTTTTAGGCCTGCTGTCCTGGGGGACTCGGCCCACACCCGGAACTTCCCACCTAGTTTGGCTTGTCAGTAGCCTTGCTTGGGGGTTTAGAAAGAATGCCGCGTAAGGAGCCTAGGGATGAGAACTTAAGTCTTGTTGCCCAGAGGAACGAATTTATGGCCGTCCTCTCTCACTGGTACCCGACTATCGCTGTAAAACTGAATTAAACAAGCGTTCATTAAGTGTCCGCTCTGTGCAAGGTGGAGAGCCTTCCTCCAAGGCCGGGCGACTTGTGTTCAAACTTGACCTTTGACACGTCCTGGCTTTGACTCTCTAAAATGGGAAGTGGCCGATAGTTACCAGTTTGCTTTGTAGAAGGATGTTCCCCAACGTGTAAGAAGTCGCGGCTGCGGGTCTCCCCTTGCCTTGCCCCTACATGTCTCCTGGAAGCACACCTGTGCCCAGACAAGCATCCAGATCTTAGCAGCTTCACTCTGGCCAGAAGCATGGTCAGACAAAGAGGAGGACTCCTGGCTCAGCTACACGGGGACTCCCCCCGGAGGGGGGACAGAGCCGTCAGAGGGGCCGGGCCGGGCGAGAACCTCCCAGGAGCCCTCCGGGCCCGGCCCTCGCTCCTTCTGAGCACCAGGCTGCTGGGAGCGTAGACCCGGGACAGGGCTTGGCTCCCCCCTTCCTCTTTTCCTGTTCTAGACACTAGTGCGAGCACTTAACAAACTGGTGTAGTCCCTTCACCTCAAGGAGCTTAGCTCTTCCTGGGGCGGCAGGTCGACACTAAGACAGGCTTCAGAAACGTTATGGTGGGACAATCGTGGGAGGCTTCCTGGAGGAGGAGGTGTCTGGAGCGGGGGCCTTGAAGCAAGATTCTGAAGGCAGAGATAAGAATAGGTACCAGGTCTACACATGGAGGTGAATTTAAATTCAGAGGACAGCTTTGACTGGATCAGAGGATCCAGTTTGGTTGGAACAGTCTGGGTGAACTATGGGAACAGGGAAAGCTAAGTTGGAGCTGCAGGTGCAAAACCTGGTTTCTTAAGTAACCCTTGTAGGATTCATCTGGGACCTGCATCAGAATCTGTGTCCTGGGGGGAGGTGGGGCCTTCTCCTCCCTCCTGAGTTCTGGTGGTCCTCCTCCTCCTCCTCCTCCCTTCCCCCAGCACTTCAACCCCGGGAGCTCTGCTGTCCCCGAAGGAACAGAGCCATCTAGTGGCCTCGGGAGGTGCCTGGGGGAGGGGGCTGCCCGGGTTTTCAGCGGCAGTTGTCTGAAGGATGGGAAAGGATGGATGTTATGGTTCTGCACCCTTCGTTCTTCACTCATCCTCCTGGGGGGCCCGGCCCCTTCTCGTTCCCTCAGAGTGGGGGGTCACTCCTGACCTGCCCCCTGTGGGGACGAGCAGGGGCTCTGGGGACTCAGGGAGGGCAGCCGTTGTGACCGGGGCCGCGAGTCACACTCCCTGCCAGCCCCTTCTCGTCCGGGCCCTGGCACTCGGTGCAGCGTGCCCATGGCTGCTGGCTCGGGTCCTGCGGGCACCTCTCCTGGGCTCTGCCTTGGGCCCGGCTCTGGGTGGTGGGGCCAGGCCGTGGGCAGCCCGCCGCTGGAGTCGTGTCTCCTGAGACTTGGGGGGAAGGAGAGGTGGGGCCGGGGTCTCCGCGAGGGGACCCTCAGCCGTGCCCGGGGAAACAGCTGCACTGGCTCCGGGCGGGTTTGGTGTGACAACAAAGATCTCTGTGTGTTCCCAGGCTTTTACATAACTAGAGGGAGAGAAGGGTGGGGTGTGGGAGAGGCAGGGATGGGGACAGAGAGATACCGAGAGGGGAGAGGTCAGGGGCAGAGAGAGGGGAGAGAGAGACAGAGACAGAGAGAGTCAGAGACTGAGAGACAGAGACAGAGAGACAGAGACAGAGAGAGACTGAGAGAAAGAGACAGAGAGAAGGACAGAGAGACAGACAGAGAGACAGAGACAGACAAAGAGGCTGAGAGACAGAGACTGAAAGACAGAGAGACAGAGACTGAGAGAAAGACAGAGAGACAGAGACTGAGAGAAAGAGACAGAGAGACAGATTGAGAGACAGAGACAGAGACTGAAAGACAGAGACAGAGAGAAAGAAGGAGAGAGGGAGGGAGAGAGGGGGAGAGAGAGAGAGACAGAGAGAAAGAAGAGAGACAGAGACAGACAAAGAGGCTGAGAGACAGACTGAAAGACAGAGAGACAGAGACAGAGACTGAGAGACAGAGAGAAAGAAGGAGGGAGGGAGGGAGAGAGGAGGAGAGAGAGAGAGACAGAGAGACAGAGACAGAGACTGAAAGACAGAGAAGGAGGGAGGGAGGGAGAGAGGAGGAGAGAGAGAGAGATAAAATGGGAGAGACTCTAGGAAATGAGAACAGACATGGAAAAAAAACAACATGAGAAAGACCAATGAAGACATAAGAAGAGAGAGAAAACCCTTCCTGCTCCGGGTGGCTGGGCCGCTTTTCTGGGTCCCCTCGGCTCTGCGCTGCTTATTTTCCAGCTTCCTGTCTCTGGGCGGCATGGGAGAAGGGGCAGGCTCAGGAAGGAGAGCTGGCAGCTTTCCTCGGGTCCTTTGCCTTGTTCTCTGGGCGGCCTGCAGAGAGAGGGAAGAAAGAAGAGGGCTGAAGGCGGGGGTCCCAGGACTCATCCTTCTCTCAATCTTCTCGTCCTCTCCTTTCACTGGCGTCCAGTCCCCGCTCGTTGGCCCCGGCTCGGTTGGAAGCCCTCGGCCTGTCGGAGCTGGAGGGAAGCTTTGGCTCCTGTGCCAGGGGACGGCTTCCTGCCGGTGACAGAAGTCGGCGTGCGCCTCCTGATCCCTGTCCAGCCCGGCCCGGGCACAAACCTGGCTGTGCTTGCTCCACAACGCTCTGGGGCCCGGAGCCCTCGCTGATCGGGCTTGCCCCCCCCCAAGGGGCCTGGGTAGTCGGCAGCCCTCTCCCTCTCTCCATCCCCACCCACTCTCCCTCTATCCCAAGCGTGATGAAGCCTTCCTTCTCCCTCTGCTGCCCTTGTACCTCTCCAGAGGGGAGAGGCTGCCCACTTAGGCAGGCAGTGGTTGTTCTCCTGGGGGAGGGGCTTTTGGTCCGTGGGGCCCCAGCCTTCCAGCCCCAGCTCCTCTGGGTCGCTCTTATGGCTGTCTCTGCAGGGGCTCAGAAACTGAAGATAGTCCAGAAGGAAACGACCTGAGACGATTGTCAGGAATCTTCCTCTCTTTATGGACCGGAGCCCGGGCCCTTCTTTCTGGGGTGCGTGGGGGGGCACGGGTCAGAGACTTAGGGCCGGAGGGAACCTTGGGCATCATTTGGTCCAGAGATGGAGAACCTTTTACTGCGGTGAGGGCCGTTTGGATATCCATAACCTCATTCAGACCCTACCATATTGCCAACTTACAGAAGGGAAGGAGTGGAGGTCGTTGGAGGAGGTCGGTCTGCCTAGCTTTCAGCTCATCATTGCCCGGGGCTACCCCACCCCCAAATCCAAGCTTCTCATTTTATAGGGAGGAAACAGGTTCCAGGTAAGGGCAGGACGGAGGAGGGGCTGAGGGTCCCGTCCATCCAGGGAAGTGAGTGGCAGAGGTGTGATTGTGATTGGGGGATGCGGTCCTGAGCCCAGGGCAGAAAGAGGAGACCCAGGCTGCTCCGCTGCCGGCCTTGGGAGTGCAGGAGGAGCCGGAGGTCTGGCCGCCCCCTCTCCCCTGGGCTCCCCTGGGCTCCCGCTCTGACTGGTCACGCCCTTCGGGTGTCCTTACTCCGGGGCGTCCCAACGATCCCCGGGGGAGCAGAGTGGCGGGGGACTGGTAAGGTCTGGGTGGGGTTTGGCGCTGCTTGTGTGTGTGATAGAAGGGGATGAGCCTTCGTGTGACCGTAGTGGTCTGTGCCCATGCTTCCCCCCCTCTGGGAGCCTCGGGACCCTCAGCCCCTCCTCCGTCCTGCCCTAAGCCTTCTGCCGCATTCCCGGACGTCTCAGGGAGAAGAGTGGATGGAGGTCAGCAGGGACTGGGAGCCCTTTCAGACCCGGCTGGCCGCGGGGGGCCCTCTCCCCAGAGTTCTCTCCCGCAGCTAAGGCAGCTTCGGGTGGGGCTGAGGGGCCGGACCCCTCTGGGGAGCTGCCCCAGGTCACTGGTAGGCAGAACATCACGCCTGCCTTCTCCCCAGCAGGGGAGGATGACGAGGTCCCCAGGCGCTCAGGCGGCCGCCTTCCCTTCTACCTGGCTCCCCTGCCAGTTGCTTCTGGGACCTGTGACTTGACAAACAAACTGGCTTTGATAGAGGGAGTGAGAGCATTGGAAAGGGAGAAAGCTGCAGCAGCAGGACCTGGGATACCCCAAGCAGAGGAATGGGGGAAGGGAACACTCCTCCAGAGGGGGTCCTACCGGCGGCTGACACAGTAAGTCCTGGGGCGGACGATGGCCGGAGGGAGGAGACAGAGTAAAGCAGTGCGAGGCCCTGGGAATCCCCACCCGTGCATGACGCTCACAGGGCGATGGAGGAGCTTGTAAGGGCGTGGGATGTGTGTGAGAGAGCTTTCAGGCTCCTGGAGCCGGCGGGGATCTGGATCCCTCCACAGATCTTCCTGCCCCTCTCCGTGAAGAGCTCAGAGTGAGGGGAGATGGGTGCCAGCCCCTCTGCCCTTCCCTCCCCACTCTGGGTTTCAGTGTCCCTCTCCCCTGTGCCAGGTTGGGGGGGAGGGGGCCTCCTGCTCGCTTCCACCACCAGAAGTGCATGTAGAGGCCATTAGAGACTGTAGATGAGAGGCATTTATCTCTCCACCCCCTCCTCTGGTCAGCCCCGGGAAGGGCTTTCAGGAAACCTGGGCACTCTGCTTCCTTCCTCAGAAGCCCTCGTCCCCGTCGGCCGGGCGCCGCTCCAACCCCTTACAGCCGGCGGGCAGCGGGGGCCGGCGGGCAGCGGGGGCCGGCGGGCAGCGGGGGCCGGCGGGCAGCGGGGGCCGGCCGGCCTGCCAGGCCCCGTGGCCCTGGAGCCGGGAGCCGTTGTGGCTCCTCCTGTCACAAGGAGGCGGCCGCTGGGTGACCGCCCCGGGTCTTGTCCCGCCATCGTCAGCTGTGAATGGCCTGCTCGGTCCCTGACTTTGTTTGGTTTCTCGGGAAGTGGGAGTAATGATCAGGAAAGCCTATTCAGACCATTGATTGAGTCCCATCTCGTAATTTTGCAGGTGAGCAAAAGGAAGTTCACCGAGGTTAATTGTCAGGTTACACAGTAAATGTCTGAGGTAGCCTTTGGGTCTAGGACTCTGTGGTACTAAGTCCGTGGCTCCAGGCCACTTCCAGGATATCTGTACCACAAAGTAATACAGTTGTTGTGTCAGGCTCAAGCTGAGTAATATGGGTGATTGCAAACTGTAAAATGCTTTATGACCTCGGTGACTGACGGGGATAGGACTGGGCTGTATGTTTTGACTGCGGGGCAGAGTTGACTGGCAGCAGCCAGGGTAGAAACAGACTTTTTGGTATCAAAAAGATCCCACTGCACCCTTGGCGTGTTCCTCTGAGCTTCAGAATGGGGAGCAGCTGTTCGGAGAGGGACTGCGGGAGGGAGCAGAGGGAAACCGTTGTGACGTCGCCGTCCCTTCTGGATTCACACGGACACTCACTCTGGGGATGATCGCTGGGGGCTGGCCCTGGTCTAAGCAGAGACCCCGTGACACAAGTGGCCTGGCTCTCTGCACTCTTTACTTTTCTCTGAACAAGCGTGGCCCTATCCCAGGAGGCGGTACTGATTCTGCGGCCAGACTGGCCTTCTTCCCCAGAGGAAGTGCACGTCAGGGCGATTTGCTGCGGGAGACCCTTTCTAGGGCGGCACGGGGGTAACTTCCATCCCTGGCGGAGATTTTCCAGGAGACACCTTCCCCTCCTACAGGGACGGGGCGCTGACAGCGGGTGCTCAGTGATGTTTGACGGCCACAGGCCCGGGGGTTTGCTCGCCTCGGCGTCTCAGTTGCGTGGTGACTATTTTGGAGTTGTGGGGCGGATGCTGGCGTCTCTTGTCATTAATCCTGGCCACAGCTGGGTGCCAGGCCCCCAAGCCACAGCTTTCCGCAGCAGGGGGGGCAGGCTTCATCGGTCCCGCTGCACGCTGGGCAAGACAAACACGGAGAGCGCTCCCCCCGGACAGCCCCGTGGCGCAGGGAGGCCAGCCTGGCCCTCCCCTGGTGAACGTCCGCGTAAGGACTCGCGCCTTTGGCTCCCCGAGGACAGTTGGAAAGCAGTGGGGGGAGGGTCCTGGTCAGGAAAGGCTGAGCCGCAGGGGCTCAGAGGGGCAGCGGGACCTGCACCCCCTTGTCCCTGGCTCTTGAGGTCAGTCTGGCCTGGGAGAGGAGGAGAGGGAGAGGAGAGCTCCAGGAGAAGGGGCTGAGCAGAGCTTCCAGGCCATTCTAGCCCGTTTGCCTCTTTGGCGGGGCAGGGTTATCTCCTAGGCAGGACACCAGAGCGGGTCAGGCGGCGCAGCGCCTGAGTCAGCATCTCAGCTGTATTTACATTTGTCCTCCCACTGTCTCCTATCTTATCTATCCCTAGCTCAGCAGTCTGGCCCTGGAATGCTCTGCAGCGCTTGTTATTTCCAGATGATCCCCTGTAATGACGGTGGCTCCCGGCCGGAGGGGCGGCTCCCACTGCTGAGGAGGGGGCTTCTCGTTCAGGGCCCTCCCTCTCCGAAAGGCTCCGTGGGCCAGAGGAAAATCCGCGCTCCCTTGGAGTGGGGAGACCGGTTCAGCTCCGACCGAGGAGTCCCTCACTTCTTCTAGCACCCGGCACAGGCTGCTCTATGAGTTGGGACCACCAGATCAGAAAATGGGTACGAAGCCCTTTGTAAGCGCCAGGAGCCATCAGGTGCTCGCTTCGACGCTGTGGGGACTGAAGGACAGCAAAGAAAAGGGCTCCTAAAGTCAGTCTCCCCCATCCCAGGAGGTTTGCTTTCTCCTGTGCTCTTTGGAACTCGGGCTTTCCCGGGACTGGGGCTCAACCTCTGGGGAGGAAGGAGCCATCTAACTGCTAAACACTTCTCTCTCTCCTCCTCTCCCCGGACTTCCCGCAGCTTTGGACAGGAGGGGTACTTCTCTTTGTTTCTGTGACTATACTGCTCCTACCTGGCCGGCTCCTGCTGCATGTCCTTTCCTGGATCCTCATCCCTCTCCTGACTTGTGGCCTAGGCGCCCCCTCTGCAGATTGAACCTCGATGCCCTCATTACCATGGATTGATGCACATGTCCAGCCCTAATCTCTCCCCAGAACCAGAATCACACTGCCTGCTGGACAGCTTCCTTAGAGAAATGTTCAGTCAGCGCCTCAAATTACCTGTGTCCAAAACAAAATTCATTATCTGGCCTCTTCAACCTGCCCCTCCTCCTGCTCTATTGTGAGAACCCCCTCCTAGTCACCCAATTGCAATCTCAAGTTGGACTTTGGCTCGTGGCTTGCCTCGGCCCCTGGCCTAGTCCAGACCTTGTATTATAGAGCACCGCAGCCTCCTGATTGGTTCCTCTATCTTTAGTCTTTATCCTCTTAGTCTGTGCTCCACTCAAATGCCAAAATAATCTTCCTAAAGCTTCAGAGGCTCCCTCTTACACATAGGGTAAAATACCAACAATTTAGCCTAACATTTAAATAAACTGCTCTAAAACCTGCCTTCAGCGTACTTTTCCAGGCAAATTTATTTCATAGTGTTCCCCTTTTTTTTTTAATTCATTTTTCCAAATTATAGTGTTCCCTTTTGAACAATCAGTACACCTTCCAGCTTGTTAACTCTTTGCTGAGCTCAACCTCTGCCTCTGCAGGTGCAGCTCATCGTTCCCATGTACATCTTCCTCATTCATTTTCAGAATTCTTTTCTTCCTTCATCCCCCATGGAGACTTCTCTTCTCTCTTCCATGCTTATCTTATACTTTTCTGTTATCTGTGGATATGTGTGGCTATATTCCTCTTAGGACACTCTGTATATGTTGTCCCTTCCAAATCTCAAAGCCTAGAAAGATGCTCCTGTACACAGTAGGTACAATAAATGTTCGCCATTTCATCTCAGAGGCTGTGAGAGAACCCAGTAAGTAGAATGGAATTTTAAGGCCTATGGAAATGAAGAACAGCTTTGGCACAGTGGCATGAACTTTTATGAGTGAAAAAGGATCGTTTTAATACTTTACTATGTTTTTAGTATTTATTTTATAATATATCCTTTACTAATATAATGTCCAAAGAGTACTGATTAATGGATCAGGATCAGTCTACAAAAGGAGGGCTCTAGTGGTATACCTCAGCTTTCTGTCCTTGGTCTTGTTCTATTGTTATCATTTCAACAGCTTAGCTAAAGGAATGTATGGGAAAGATGCTTCGAAAAGTTGTAAATAACACAAACTGGAAGGTATTGCTGGTATGACATGAGGATTTTTTTAAGCTTTTAGCAGGCCAAAACAATGAGGTTGAAAGCAAGACAATGACATTTAAGTAAAACAGAATTCAGACTCAGGAGGTACAAAAAAATTACATAATAATATGAGTGGGGAGGAATTTTTCTATAAAGTGGATGTTTAAATTTTATTTTATTTATTATTATTATTATTTATTTCCTGAGGCTGGGGTTAAGTGACTTGCCAGGGTCACACAGCTAGGAAGTGTTAAGTGTCTGAGGCCAGATTTGAACTCGGGTCCTCCTGAATTCAGGGCTGGTGCTCTATCCACTGCGCCACCGAGCTGCCCCTAAAATTTTTTTGTCAAATTGTATTGAAAGACTGACCCTGCATTTTAGTGAACCATGAACTTATCATATTATCTAGCTGTCAAAAAATTAATTTTGTTGTTCAGACCTGTGTGACTCTTTGTGATCCCATTCGGGGTTTTCTTGGCAGAGATAACTAGAGTGGTTTGCCATTTTCTTCTCCAGCTCATTTTACAGATGAAGAAACTGAGGCAGAGTTAAGTGACTTGCTCAAGGTCATGCAGCTACTGAGTGTCTGAGGCCATATCTGAACTCAGGAAGATGAAGAGTCTTCTTTCTTCGGGCCCAGCACTCTGACCCCTGAGCTCCTAGCATCCCAATTTTGTTAGGCTTCACTAATAGAAATAGAGGGAAAGGAAACAGTCATCTTGTGCTGGGCTGGCCTGGCCACATCAGGGGAGTGGGTTCGTTTCTGAGTACCACATTTTATTGGAAGATGACCGCTGTGTATGCTTGAGGGAAAGTGACCAGGATGGTGAAAGGTCAGGAAAACATGCCACACGAACAAGCATTGAAAAAACAGGCGGTGATTAGGGTGGAAAGGGGATATCGTCAATCTCTGTGCATGTGTGAAGAGGAAGGAGACTTATTTATGTAGTATATGGATATAAGTTAGAGAGCCAGATTTTGACTGCAATAAGAAAAACTCTTCAGTTAGTATTTTAGATGGAAAGAAAAAAGCAATACTAGCAATCATTTAGATCATTATAAATTTTTAAAAATAAAATGCAATAAACATCTAAAGTTTTCAAGTAAGGAATGACCATACATAAATATTAATCCCAAATTATTTAAAATTGCCCTCATGTCATAACAACGGGTTGCATCTTGATTTAAAGTGTTCCCCTGTGGACATCCCATGTTCATTCTGTTCAGGGAACTAGTAGCACCACATCGGGCCTCAGGGAGATTTCTCACTCTCTTGGCTCCTTTGGCTTCGGTGGGGCGAGCTCCCTTTTTGTCCTTTTTTCCAGCTGAGACAGAGGGGCATCTCTCAAAGGCTGAGGAGCAGGAGAGAGCGGGCTGAGACTTGAAGGAGGAGTCTGTCTTATTGGACTGGTGCGAGAAAAATCTTATAATCCTTGGTAGGATTTTGGGCTGGAACTGGAGAAATTATTACAGGACAGCCTTTCTTTTTAACCAGAGGATTACAGAACTGGTCTGACTCCAAAGTCAGTCACTTAGCAACTAAGCATTTATTAAGAGCCTCTCCTTCCAATAAGCACTACAAAGAGATGCAAAGGGCAGTCCCCTGTCTGGGAGGCGCGACTGTGAGCAACCCAGGTACAGACAGGACGAATTAGGATCACCTCAGAGGAGAGCCAGCAGTAAGTCCGGAAAAATTTATTAAGCTCAGCTTAGCTTTAAAAGGCCAAGGTCTCCCTCTGCAACCCCGTCAGTGGCTGGCCCCTGGACCCACGGCTCTGGGGGGGGAGTGCGGCGGGTGCCCTGCCCAGCCTCCTCACTGACGCCCCCTTCCCCTGCCTGTCACAGCGGCACCTCCCAGAAGTCCCCAGGACAAGGGACAAACAAGCCCCCGCGAAATACAGTTCCTGCCTCTAATCTAAGGCTTACTATTGGGTGGAGGGAGATGGCCTGCAAAAGGAAATACTCAGCAGGTCCGCAGGAGGACAAATGTAAACACTGATTCTGGTTCGGACCAATTGGGCAAATTCAGGAAATAAGGCAGGGGTGACTTTTGGGCACTAGGCACAGGCCATCGGGCGCGGCCAACCCCCATTACAGAGAACTCATGGCTTTGACAGACCACCACTTCCATATAAGGACCAAAGAGTCCCGCCCGGTGCTTGTGTGAAGAAAGGGCTGTTAGGCCGTTGGGCTTGTCCCCAGTCTGAGGGCGGCGCACAGGTGCCCACCACCTTCTCCGCAGGCTGGCCTCCCTGGGAGTCACTTAAGCACTGCGCCGAGCTAAGGCGGGCTGCAGCGGGAGGAGGGTGGGAAAGGCTTCTGGAGATGAGCCCAGAAGGGAGTCTCCAGGGGGACATAAGGAGGGAGGGAGTTCCCGGCATGGGGAAGGGTCTGGGAGTGGAAGGGAGGGAATGTGGGGCACGGGGCGGCAGGAGCTCTGTGCTGGGGAGTGAGGTCTGCCAGGCTGGAGAGGGCCGGCGGAGCCAGGGCTTTCGGTGCTGCGTCCTGCGGGACATGGAGCTGCTAGAGTGGATCGGACGGGATGGAAGGTTTTAGTCCGGGGCTTCAGAAACCTGTGACCTGCCGCCGCCTCAGCCGCTGGGGTGCTCAGTTTTGCCCTCTGTAAGACGGGGCTGGCGAGCGAGTGCGCTGCCAGGCCTTTCCCTCCCGAAGACAGGCAGAGGTCCGCGCGGGGCGCACCCAGGTTGCAGGGCTCGGCTCTCTGACCAAGGGGAGAAGAAGCCCCGTTGACTTGGGTCTCTTAGGGAAGATCTTGTGCTCCAAGGCCTTCTTCGGTGGGTCATCTTAAGGCCCGCTCCTGGCACAGCGGATCTCCAAGACGAGGCTAACGGGACTCCTTTAAGGTCGCACGCCGTCCAGCGGTTTAGGAGCTAGGGGTTCAGCCCTGGGCATCAACCACCCCCCGGGGGCACTGCTGCTTCCGCTCACTCCCGGTGGCGCCTAACAGCTGTCTCCGGTCCTTGAAAAGCAGTCTTTGGGAAGAAGGGTTTCATGTCTGCTGTTTGTTCCCCCTAGGCAGATCCGGGAGCCGCGGGTGGGGGTGGGGAACTCTAGGAGACCGGTTTAGTCTGGCATTTCGTGTCCTCCGAGTGTGTGGCAGGCTCCTCCTCCACTGGGGAGAGCAGGGCCCGACTCTCCAGGAGGGGGAACTTGTGCAGAAAGATGGGACCTGGGGGAGGAGGAGAGGCCTCTGACTATTTTAACTTTGTCTTCTTGGCATCTCCCTTTCTGAATACATCCCTGCCTCCTACTCCATCCCTTACTTAAAGTAGCGAAAGGCTCACTGCGCGGGCCCTGGGGGACGCGACACAGAAGGGAAGCGGGCTCCCCCCGGAGCCCAGCGCGCAGTTACCTACGCGCTCTCCCGGTTTCCGGGCCCTTTGCTTTATTGCACTTCCGAAGGTACGGCCCTTCTTAGAGATGGAAGGCTTGTGGCCACCAGGCCTAGCAAGCCCGCTGGCCCACCGCGGGCAGCCACACTCTCTGTGCCACATTTTGGCAATTTTCTGAACATTTCGGGCTTTTCCGTTATTATTCCGTGTCGCAGTGACCTGTGGTCAGGGTCGCCGAGGTCACTGCCGTAACCTTCTGGGCAGCACAGATCACATCCGTATAGGCTGCAAACTTCGCCCCAGGGCCGGTCCAGCCTCTTCCCCGCCGCTCTGCTCCCTGAGATACAGCGCTGTTGAAATGGGCCAGTTAGGGGCCTGCCGCCGCGGGAAACGTTCGGGGGAAAGGAAGAGCGAGGGGTGTGGCAGATGTAACTGGTGACTTATTACAAGAAATTGCCCCCGCTACCTGACCTCCAGCCACCCCCGCCCCGCGGGCCAGTCAGCCGGCAGGCGGCCGAGCTTCCGCGAGCAAAAGGATGATGATTTGCTGCCGGCTCAGATGGTGGTCAGCCGTTTTTAACAAGCAAGTCTCTTTTAAATGAAGGTACATGCATTTTCTCAAGATATGCTACCATTTCACAATTCATAGACTATAGTGTAGTTTAAACATGATTTTTATATGCACTAGGAAACCAAAGAATGTATGTAACTTACTTTATTGCAGTGTTCCTTATTGCCGCGGTCTGGAAACAGCCCTCCGCATTTCCAAGCTATGCTGATACATAAGGCAGGGTGCAGGAAATAGATTCAGGGTGATTTGTGAAAGACCTAACGCGGGGGCTCGGCCAGGGTCCCTGGGAGAAGGCAGTCCTTGCGCCGGGCTTCGCCCAGAAGGATGGGGAGGGCTCCGGCGCGGGGCAAGCCAGTGCAGCGGCGGGGAGGCCGGAATGCTCACTTCCGGGAAGCGTCCAGAAGGCCGGCGTGCAGAGACTGCGGCGTGCAGAGGGGCTAAGGCGATCACTTCGGGAAATTATGTTGAAACCATATTATAAAGGGCTTTAAATGCCAGACTGAGGAGTTCAATCTTAGAGGCCATAGGGATCCACTGGAGGTTGATCAGGGGAGTCACGGGGTCAGAGTCGTATTCTTGGTCCGTGAGTTGACACTTTGTTTCCAGTTGATTGAATGTTTCAGAAGGATGCCACACGAGAGGAAAGTAAGACATGGAGAACCAGGACTGGCGCCCCCTAGGCCTGGCTTCAGGTTGCTCAGCTCCATTGTGTGACACTGGGCAAACCATTCAAGGTCTCGGCTCTCCGGGCAAATGAGATTTATACTTTAAGAAAAATCAGTTGTGCTGATGGAAAAGTGAGCGAGGGAGGCCTGTTTGGAGGCTCTTGTAGGAATACCTGGGCCTGAGAGTGAGGGGAGATGTGAGAGAGATGTGAAGGTAAAGGGAACCCCGGGTACGGGGCCTCCCGCACATGGGGGGGAGGGAGAGGGGTGAAGTGCCCGGGGGGCAGCTGGAAATGAAGGCCCGGAGCTGGGGAGAGCTTGAAACAGAGAGCTGGAAGCCCGGGCCTGGAGATGGCAAGTAAATTCTTGTGAGGTGATGAGGTCCGCGACAGAACTGGGGGGAGAACATGCCCCGGATGGAGCCTGGGGCACCCAGGCCCTCAGCGGGTGTGTCCTGGACAGGGACTCGGAGTCCAGAAGGAGCGGGGCCAGGTGGGAGGAGCAGCCTCCCTCTGTCCTCCAGGCGGGGAGGTCCATTGGCCAGGCGAAAGTCTGGCAGACCCCGGGCTGTTCTAAGTCACCACCCATCAAAGGGGGCAACGACAGATTCCACTATTGTGGGAGCAGTCTGCGGGGGAAAGTAGGAGGTTTGGGACCTGGGTTTGAGCTGGGCGAGAAGGGCCCTCTCTCAACCAGCTCCAGCTGCCTGCCCTAGCTGCACCGCCTTTGCAAGGTAGGGAAAGAAGTCCATTCTTATAGCTCTCTTTGGGATCCTGCCTTGTCATTTGTAGTTTACAAGTGATTCGGTTTTTTCTTGTTTCCATTTATAATGCTGTCGTCACTGGAACTTCCTGGTCCTCTTTACTTTGATCAATTCACATAAATAAGTCTTCTTATTCCTTCCTGTATTCCTCATAATTACAATTTCCTGTGTATTATATTTGTGTACCGCAGTTGATTTAGCCATTCCCCAGTCTTTGAGCCACTAATTTGTTTGCAATAGTTTGCTGCTACAAAAACCGTTTTTATGAATATTTTGGTGTATAAGGGAACTCTATTTTATTTACACATATATCACATATGTCTGTATGCATAGTGGGATCTTTGAGTCAAAGGTTATTGACATTTTAGACATTCTTAGCATAGTTCTAAATAGATTTCCAGAATAATTGGACTAACTCAGCTCCCCCAACAGAGCCTACTGTAGCACCGAGGAATCCCATCTTTTGCCATCCTTACCCCTTTATGAAGTGTCGAGGTGAAATCTCGCAGCTGCATGTATTTGCATTTCTCTCATTGTTAGTGCCTCTGGACATTCTTGTGTGTCATTGTTAATAGTTGTCTTCAAAGCCAGCTCTTCCGGGAACTGTTATATCCTTTCACCATTTTCTAGATCTGAGATCGTCAGATTTTGTCCTACCTGTGCAATACTTTATCCTAGGCACGACTCCCTTCCTAGCAAGTCTTCTGGAGATCCAAGTGGGCTTATTTGCATCTCTTTATTGAAATTTCATGTTTACTGTATCATATTCATTACTTTGGCATATTGATATTTGAGGTGATAGTTCTATACCCTCTTTAATCAATCAACACATTTATTATTTAATTACATTAAGCTGCATGCGAGGCATTCTGTTATTACTGAAAACGGTGGCTGTTAAGACTCTTTTGGGCCTTATCTGGAACGACTCTAGGATCATTCTTAAGAGCAGGTGTTGATGTAGAGGGGAAAGAACCTGCAAGTGCTTGATGCCAGAGAGGGGGAAACAAGTGACTGGAGGGATTGGCAGGAAACAGGAAGACATTTATTTGTTTAGGGCTGGTCCTCTTCAGATGGATCAGATTAAAAAGGCCGAGTTGGCGGTGTCTCTCGCTTTGGGAGTTCCTGGGTGATAACAGCAGTCGGGTAAGTTCCTTTCCCTGGATGGAGTGGTGCTCACCCTGTCTGCGCCACCTGCTTTCCAGGCAGGATCCCAGCGGCGTGGGCCCCTCCCTCTGCCGTCCCTCTGCTCTGGCGCAGGAAGATGCAGGGAGCCACTTGTTCACTTGTTTGGTGGAGGGAGAAAGGTCTGATTAAAAGAAGTCCTTTACAAAATTTGTGTTTTTAAGGAAAGTTTACTTGTTAATTTAAAGATAGTTCAGTTAAGTTTTGGTTTCTGTAGTTTAAGGACTAAAAATAGTCTACTTTGTGATTGTGTAGTCAAGTAACATTGGCCTTTAAAACAATGTGAAATTCCCTTAATGTGTATCCTGAAAAAATGTGCTTCCCGGGCCACTAAGGTTAAGGATGGCATTGGGCTCTTCGCCCTAGACCAACAGGTGGGTGAGCCTTGGCAGGGCTTTTCACCGTGAGCTTTTCCAGCTGAAGTGGGCCTCCCAGGTGGGGGGGGGGCTGTGGAGAGAGGAGCTTGCGGCCATTCCCCTTGCACCGGCCGGGTTGTTGCTCAGCTTTGTGTGGTGGATACTTTCCCAGATTGGAAAAGGAGAGGAAGACAGTATCTCTGCATCTCATGAAGATCTGGGGGGGGGGGGGGAGAATAGCCTTAGGGCTGGGTTTTCCTGACTACTAGGGATTTCAGAGATTCAGTCCAAACCTCATTTTGCACATAAAGAAATTGAGATTGAGATTACTGAATTTGTTCTTGCCAGCCCTACTCCTATGTACCCGATGCTTCTTGCAGCTTTTTGGTGCCTCCTCACTGTTGAATAGATGGCTAATTTAATAATGAATATGGTAGTTCCTCCCTTTTTAAAAAAAATGAACTTTTAAAAACTAAAATTCATCTTGTTCTCTTTTCCCATAATTATTCAGCTGGACTGGGTGGTTCCCTGAATTTAAATGTGCCAGATCACCTCTGGGCCATGCCTTCCTCCAGAACGGCACCTGCTTCTTTTCTTTCTCCTCATCCTCTCTCTTCCTCCTAGACATTCAGAATCCAGCTCGGTGGGTACCACTTTCTCCATGAATTCCTGATTCTCCCCACTTGTTAATGATCTCCCCCAAATCACCTTATTTTTAAAATTTGTTTCAGACATGTCACATCCCCTGTCTTTGATGTCAATGACTTTTTTCCCCCTGTGTCTTTGTGACCTGGAGCTTAGGATATTGTCATAGAAACTTCAAAGTTTGTTGCGAAAACTGAAGCAAATATACACTGTATCACCGGCCTCTAAGTTTATATGTTAGTAATGTTTCCCAGTCTGCTGCTGTGGAGGATATTTCCACACTGGGAAAGTCCTTAAAATAAAACCACAAGTACAACAAAGAATATATGATTAGTATAGTTTTATTGGGTGGAGGTGGGGACTGATTATCCCCACGCCTCTCTATTGCCCCTCTCCTCTTCCTCTTCGGCTGGTTATGTTTCCCCACCTTTCCTGCCTCCCTGCGCCCGTTCCCTCCCTCCCAGGGAGTCCTTGGATTTTGTTCTCTTTTTTCCCTACCACAGCCCGGGCTAGAGCTTCTTAGGGGCAGTCATTGCCCTAGCGGCAACCATTTTTTAGAAGGGCTGTGAGCGTGTGTGAAATTTTATATACAAGAAGTGTTTTCAAGAGGCTTCAAAAGGAGCATACAACACTGTCTTGCCCTTTCCCAGCTTACTCTCCGGGTTGGGTGGCGAACACAAATGATGTTGGTGTTAATAGAAATAGCAACTTATATTTGTACAGCATTTTAAGGCTTATAAAGTGCTTCTCAGTGTTTATAAAAGAAAGTACTTTCTCAGCCCCTGCCGGGCGGGGAGTGGGGAGAAGGACGCCATGGCTCTGACCACTCTGATGCTGTGACTCCCGGGGAGTCACATCCGTAAGTTACACTGCGGCCATGACCTTGTGATTTTTGTCTGAAAAAGATGAATGGGTCTTTTGTTCTTCCATCATTCTTATCTTCCAACAGGCCTTTTTTTCTTTTCCCTTTTCCCAAATCCAATAATCAAAAAGGCTAAATAGGAAATTATTTACAGAGGAAGACACTAGAATTAATAGGAGTTGAGAAAGGCTTTGTGTAGAAGGTAGGATTTTAGTTGGGATTTTAAGGAAGCCAGATAGGTCAGAAGCCAGAGCAGAGGAAGGAAGGAAGGAAGGAGGTATATTTTCTTATCTCTTCAGGGCTGAGATTGGTCAATTATAAATACTCAGGATTCAGTTTTGTTTGTTAGCAAATAAGAATTCTCAAGCAAAAGGATACCACACATCGGCTGTATCTGAAAATATGTCTCCTTCCATATCCCTCTAATTCATCACCTCCCGCCAAGAGGTGAGTCATCTGTTTCCTGGATGTGTAATTGTGTCAATCATTTATTAAGTGTCACAGCTGACTTCTTTTTTTCTTTTTTTTTCTGAGGCCATTTGGGGTTAAGTGACTTGCCCAGGGTCACACAGCCTGGACGGCTTTAAGTGTCTGAGGCCAGACTTGAATTCTGGTCCTCCCAACTACAAGATTGGTGCTTTATTCTGTTGCACCAGCTGGAGTTTTTTTAAAGTTAAAACAACTTTTAGTATGTTATAATTATTATGTAAATTGTTACGGTTCTGCTCACTTCACTCTTCCGCAGTTCTTACAAGTCTTCCTGGGATTTTCCGAATCTGTCTCTCATCATTTCTCATGTTTTCCTCTCACTCCATGAAACTCCGGTGGCTCCCTTTTACCTTCAGCAGCAAATACAAAATGCTCGCTTTCCCATTCAGAGCCCTTCATAACCCAACCCCTCCTACCTTTTCAGCCTTCTTATATTTCACTCCCAAACTATACTCACCCGTTCAGGGATACAGGCCTCCTGGCTGTGCCATGAACGAAATTCTTCATCTTGTGGTTCCTGGTATTTTCTATGTCTGTCCCTCTTGCCTGAAACCTTTTTCCTCCTCTATCCTGATTACTGACCTCCCTGGCTTCCTTTTAAGTGCTAACTAAAATTCTACCTTCCCCAGGAAGCCTTCTCCAACTCCTTTTAATTCTAGTGCCTTTTTTTCTGTTAATTATTTCCTGTTTATCCTGTATGTAACTTATTTTGTATATATTTATTTGCCCCTTGACTCCCCCACTAGATTATAAGTTCCTCGAGGGAGGAACTTTTTTTTTGACAATTTTTAAAAATCTCCAATGCTTAGTTTAGTGCCTAACATGTAGAAGGCGTTTATTAGATGCTTGTGAGTTACCTGAATGATATTCCATTACATTTATAAGCCATAATTTATTTATGTATTCCTCAATTGATGGGTACCCACTTTGTTTCTACTTCTCTTCTTCAACCAAAAGTATGGCTATATAAAAATTGTAGGGGGTGTGCATGTCGCATGTATGTGGAAACTTTCCTTTTTTCCTCATTTCTTTGGGGAAATATACTTAGTATTTATATGACATTGCCAATAGATATGTGCAGCTTAGTGATTTTGGGGGGCATGTATTTCCAAATTTGAGCCTCTATTTCTTAACTTGTAAAAAAGAAATGATGATTTGCACTGTTCTCAGAGCTTTTACTATTGTTATAGAAGACATTTGAATAACAGTATAAGAGTGTAAATGATAAATTCTGTGAGATTTCAAAAAAGAGTGATGAGGATGAATACTAGTGGTTTGGGAGAGTTCTGGTAAAAGAATTGAGTCTTTTTTTAATTGCTTATTTAATTTTTATTTTATAATTATAACTCTTTTTTTTGACAGTACATATGCATGGGTAATTTTTTACAACATTATCCCTTGCACTTACGTCTGTTCAGATTTTTTCCCTTCCTCCCCCAAACCCCTCCCCCAGATGGCAGGCAGTCTTATACATGTGAAATATAGTACAATATATTCTAGATACAATATATGTGTGTAGAACCGAATTTCTTGTTGCACAGAAAGAATTGGATTCAGAAGGTAAAAATAACAATTTACACTCATTTCCCAGTGTTCCTTTTCTGGATGTAGCTGATTCTGTCCATCATTAATCAATTGGAATTGGATTAGCTCTTCTATGTTGAAGATATCCACTTCCATCAGAATACATCCTCATACAGTATCATTAGTTGAAGTGTATAATGATCTTCTGGTTCATGCTCGTTTCACTTAGCATCAGTTGATGTAAGTCTCTCCAAGCCTCTCTGTGTTTCTGTTGTTGGTCATTTCTTACAGAACAATAATATTCCATATTCATATACCATAATTTACCCAACCATTCTCCAATTGATGGACATCCATTCATCTTCCAGCTTCTAGCCACTATGAAAAGGGCTGCCACAAACATTTTGGCACATACAGGTCCCTTTCCCTTCTTTAGTATTTCCTTGGGATATAAGCCCAGGAGTAGTATGGCTGGGTCAAAGGGTATGCACATTTTGATAACTTTTTGGGCATAATTCCAGATTGCTCTCCAGAATGGTTGGATTCTTTCACAACTCCACCAACAATGCATCAGTGTCCCAGTTTTCCCACAGCCCCTCCAACATTCATCATTATTTGTTCCTGTCATCTTAGCCAATCTGACAGGTGTGTAATGATATCTCAGAGTTGTCTTAATTTGCATTTCTCTGATCAATAGTGATTTGGAACACTCTTTCATATGAGCGGAAATAGTTTTAATTTCATCATCTGAAAATTGTCTGTTCATATCCTTTGACTATTTATCAATTGGAGAATGGCTTGATTTCTTATAAATTAAAGTCAATTCTCTGTATATTTTGGAGATGAGGCCTTTATAGAACCTTTAACTGTAAAAATGTTTTCCCAATTTGTTACTTCCCTTTTAATCTTGTTTGCATTAGTTTTGTTTGTGCAGAAACTTTTTAATTTGGTGTAATCAAAATTTTCTATTTTGTGATCAATAATGGTCTCTAGTTCTCCCTTGGACACAAACTCCTTCCTCCTCCACAAGTCTGAGAGGTAAACCATCCCATGTTCCTCCAATTTATTTATGATTTCGTTCTTTATGCCTAAATCTTGGACCCATTTTGATCTAATCTTAGTATGTGGTGTTAAATGTGGGTCCATGCCTAGTTTCTGCCATACTAATTTCCAGTTTTCCCAGCAGTTTTTGTCAAATATTGAATTCTTATCCCAAAATTTGGGATCTTTGGGTTTGTCAAACACTAGATTGCTATTTTTATTCACTATCTTGCCCTGTGAACCTAACCTATGCCACTGATCAACTTGTCTATTTCTTAGCCAATACCAAATGGTTTTGGTGACTGTTGCTTTATAATATAGTTCTAGATCAGGTACAGCTAGACCACCTTCACTTAATTTTTTTTTCATTACTTCCCTTGAAATTCTCGACCTTTTGTTGTTCCATATGAATTCTGTTGTTATTTTTTCTAGGTTATTGAAATAGTTTCTTGGAAGTCTGATTGGTATAGCACTAAATAAATAGATTAGTTTAGGGAGTATTGTCATCTTAATTATATTTGCTCGTCCTATCCAGGAGCACTGAATGTCTTTCCAATTATTTAAATCTGACTTTATTTTTGTGTCAAGTGTTTTGTAATTTTGCTCATATAGTTCCTGACTCTCCTTTGGTAGATATATTCCCAAATATTTTATACTATCAACCGTTATTTTGAATGGAATTTCTCTTTGTATCTCTTGCTATTGGATTGTGTTGGTAATGTATAAAAATGCTGAGGATTTATGTGGATTTATTTTGTATCCTGCAACTTTGCTAAATTTCTGAATTATTTCTGATACTTTTTTAGCAGAGTCTTTGGGGTTCTCTAAGTATACCATCATGTCATCTGCGAAAAGTGATAATTTGATTTCCTCATTTCCTCCTCTAATTCCTTGAATCTCTTTCTCGGCTCTTATTGCCAAGGCTAGAGTTTCTAGTACTATATTGAAAAGTAATGGTGATAGTGGGCAACCTTGTTTCACTCCTGATCTTATAGGGAAAGGCTCTAGTTTATCGCCATTACATATGATGTTTACTGAAGGTTTTAAATATATGCTCCTTATTATTTTAAGGAATAGTCCATTTATTCCTATACTCTCAAGCGTTTTTAGTAGGAATGGATGTTGGATTTTATCAAATGCTTTTTCTGCATCTATTGAGATGATCATATGGTTTTTATTAATTTGATTATTAATATGGTCAATTATACTAATAGTTTTCCTAATATTAAACCAGCCCTGCATTCCTGGTATAAATCCCACTTGGTCATAGTGTATTATCCTGGGGATGATTTTCTGAAGTCTTTTTGCTAATATCTTATTTAAGATTTTAGCATCAATATTCATTAAGGAGATTGGTCTATAGTTTTCTTTCTCAGTTTTCGATCTACCTGGTTTAGGTATCAGTACCATGTCTGTGTCATAGAAGGAATTTGGTAGGACTCCTTCAATCCCTATTTTTTCAAATAGTTTACATAGCATTGGAGTTAGTTGTTCTTTAAATGTTTGGTAGAATTCACATGTAAATCCATCTGGTCCTGGGGACTTTTTCTTAGGAAGTTGGTTAATAGCTTGGTCTATTTCTTTTTCTGAGATGGGACTATTTAGACTACTTACTTCTTCCTCTGTTAATCTGGGCAAGCTATATTTTTGAAGGTATTCTTCCATTTCATTTAAGTTATCGAATTTATCGGCATAAAGTTGAGTAAAGTAGTTCCTAACTATTGTTCTAATTTCCTCTTCATTAGTGGTGAGTTCACCCTTTTCATTTTCAAGACTAACAATTTGCTTTTTCTCTTTCCTTTTTTTAATCAGGTTTACTAAGGGTTTGTCTATTTTGTTGGTTTTTTCATAGAACCAACTCTTAGTTTTATTAATTAATTCAATAGTTTTTTTACTTTCAATTTTATTAATCTCACCTTTTATTTTTTAAATTTCAAGTTTTGTGTTTGTCTGGGGGTTTTTAATTTGTTCCTTTTCTAGCAATTTGAGTTGTAAGCCCAGTTCGTTGGCCCTCTCTTTCTCTATTTTATGCAAGTAGGCCTGTAGAGATATAAAACTTCCCCTTATTACTGCTTTGGCTGTATCCCACACATTTTGGTATGATGTCTAATTATTGTCATTTTCTTGGGTGAAGTTATTATGTCTATGATTTGCTGTTTTACCCAGTCATTCTTTAGTATAAGATTATTTAGTTTCCAATTATTTTTTGGTTTATTTTCCCCTGGCTTTTTACTAAATGTAATTTTGATTGCATTAGGGTCTGAAAAGGATGCATTTACTATTTCTGCCTTTACTGCATTTGATTTTGAGGTTTTTATGCCCTAGTATATGATCAATTTTTGTATAGGTTCCATGAACCGCTGAGAAGAAAGTATACTCCTTTCTGTCTCCATTTAGCTTTCGCCAAAAATCTATCATATCAAACTTTTCTAGTATTCTATTTACCTCTTTGACTTCTTTCTTATTTATTTTGTGGTTTGATTTATCTAATTCTGAGAGTGCAAGGTTGAGATCTCCCACTATTATGTTTTGCTATCTATTTCCTCTTGCAGCTCTCTTAATTTCTCTTTTAAGAATTTAGATGCTGCACCACTTGGTGCATATATGTTTAATATTGATACTACTTCATTATTGATGCTGCCCTTTAGCAGGATATAATGCCCTTCCTTATCTCTTTTAATTAGATCAATTTTTGTTTTTGCTTGATCTGAGATGAGGATGGCTACTCCTGCTTTTTTGGTTTTGCCTGAAGCATAATAGATTCTGCTCCACCCTTTTACTTTTAGTTTGAATGTATCACCCTGTTTCAGGTGTGTTTCCTGTAAACAACATATAGTAGGATTCTGACTTTTAATCCAGTCTGCTAACTGCTTCCTCTTTATGAGGCAGTTTGCCCCATTCACATTTATGGTTAGAAGGACTAGTTCTATATTGCTTGCCATCCTATTAACCCCTGCTTATGCTTTTCCCCTTTCCTTCCCTTTTACCCTCCTATCCAGTATTAAACTGGTAAACACCACTTGCTTTTCCCAGCCCTCCCTTTTTAGGATCCCTCCCCCACCTTAAAGTTCCTCCCCTTATTTTACCCCTTTTCCTCAAAATTTCTATATTCCCTTCCCCTTAGTTTACTCCTTCCCTTTCACTTTTCAATGAAGTGGAAGAAGTTTCACCATAAATCGAATATGTCTATTGATACACACTATGTTCATCTCCCTCCTTTCTTTCTCTCAGATACAATAGGTTACCTTTGCCTCTTCATGAGATGTAGTACCACCACTTTACACTTTTTTATGATATAATTTCCTTTCCACCTCTAGTTTCTAAGACAAATTATACATTTGTTCTTTACATATTTTTTTGGCAGAAGTATAGTTCTCAAGATTTCTTTTTACCTTTTTAGAAATCTCTTGAGTTCTGTATTTGAAGATCAAACCTTTTATGTAGGTCTGGTTTTTTCATCAAAAATAGATGGAATTCATTTATTTCGTTAAATGTCCATCTTCTTCCCTGGAAAACGATGCTCATTCTTGCTGGGTAAGTTATTCTTGGCTGCATACCAAGTTCCTTAGCCTTTCAGAATATCATGTTCCAGGCCCTTTGTTCTTTTAATGTGGATGCTGCTAGATCCTGGGTTATCCTTATTGTGGCTCCTCCATATCTGAATTGTTTTTTTCTAGCAGCTTCCAGTATTTTTTCCTTCGTCTGATGGTTCTTGAACTTGGCCACTATATTTCTTGGTGTTTTGATTTTAGGGTCCCTTTCAGTAGGTGATCGATGCATTTTTTCAATGTCTATTTTACCCTCTGTTTCCAGAACGTCTGGGCAGTTCTCTTTGATAATTTCCTCGAAAATGGTGTCCAAGCTCTTTTTTTCCTCACATTTTTCAGGGTGTCCGATTATTCTCAAATTGTCTCTCCTGGATCTGTTCTCCAGGTCTGTTGTCTTTCTGATAAGGTACTTGACAGTCTTTTCAATTGTTTCATTTCTCTGGTTTTGCTTGACTCCCTCTTGGTTTCTCCTTGAGTCATTCATTTCTACTTGTTCCAGTCTAATTTTCAATGATGTATTTTCTTCACTCACTTTTTTTTTACATCTCTTTGTAATTGTCCAATTGAGTTTTTATCTTCTATGGAATTTTTTTTCCATTTTATCCATTTTATTTTTTAGAGAGCTGCTTTCTTTTTCCAGCTCACTAATCCTGTTTTCCTTGGAGCTGTTTACCTTTTCCAGCTCATTAATCTTGTTTCTCAATGATTTGATTTCTTTATCCACTCTGTCTTTGAATGCACGGGATGACTTCTCCAGGCTCTCTTGCCAAGTTTCCCTTTCCTTTTCCCATTTCTCTTCCAGCTCTCTTGTGAGAGCCTTTTTGATTTCCTCTATGAGGTTCTTTTGTATTGAGGAGCAGCTCATATCCCCCTTAGGGGGTTCCTCTGGGGACAGTCTGTTTTTAGTCTCCTCAGTGTTTGAAGTCTGCTCCCTCTCCATACAAAAGCTGTCAATGGTTAGAGCCCTTTTGAATTTTTTGTTCATTTTGTCAGAGCTGGAATGGAAGAAAACAAACTGACAAGAGAAACAATTGGTCTGTTTTGGGGGGGATGGGGCTGGATGGTATTAATGGGCTTCCTCTACAGACTGGGGGAGACAGCAGAGAGCCACCAACAGAACAGCAATGACTGTACTGAGTCTGCGCTCTGAGGCTCCGAGAACGCACCGAGTCAGTCCAGGTGGGGGTGGGGGTGGCTGGTCCTGAGAGAAGCTGGCTTTCTGGGGTTTTAATCTTCACCTCAGGTGTTTACACCCTCTCCGCTGCTCCTGGCTTGCTGCCAAGACGGAGTATCCACACTGGGGGAAAAGTCTTTTCTCAGAAAAGGAAGAGATTGTACCCCTCCCCCTCCAGTCTGACCTGTGTGAGCTGCCAGTCTTGCTCTGGCTGCCTGCCCTCAGTCTGCGCCCAGTCTGATTGACCCTCCCCCGAGCAAACACAGACCTTTTCTGGCGAATTTAAGGATGTCTTCTCTTGGTGATTATTTGTGGATTTCTTTTCTGGTCAAGCATTAAGTCAGAGGCTTGTCATGAAGTAAGTTCTGAGAGAAAACGAGGAGCTCAAGCAGCTGTCTGCCTCCACGCCGCCATCCTGGCCGGAAGTCTCAAGAATTGAGTCTTAAGATTTGATTTGGGGAAGTAGAAAGGAAGGGAGGGGGCAGTGGGAGCAGGAGGGGGAACTTGGTGAGTTGGGGACAATGACTGGACTAGTCTGGCTCGTTGAGAAAGTCGGTATCAGCGAATCCTAGCAGGTAAAATTGAAGCCTGATTGTGGAAATTCCTGACTGCTTGGCAACATACATTCCTGTTTAATGATGATTGTAATTTGACAGTCATCTTCTTACAATGCAAGTTGGACCCTACCACCCTCTTATTCACCAAAGTACAATTCTGTATTACCTCCAGAATTGAATAGAAAACCCTTTTTGACTAATATTAATCACTCATTTTCAGTTAACTCTAAGTGACTCCTTATTATCTTCAGGACCAAATAGAATATCCTCTATTTAGCTTTTAAAGCTCTTCATGCCAGACACCCCTTCTTACCTTTTCAGTCTTCTTACATCTTAATCCCCTCCCCATATGTTTCAGTCCTGTGACACTGCCTTTTCTAATCTTCCTTACGCACAACAGTCCATCTCCCAAGTCCATGCATTTTCACTAACTGTTCCCCATTTCCGGAAGTCTCACCTGCAGCTCCACACCCCAGACATACTCCTTCTTTGAGTCTTAACTAAACTACTTTGGGCAAGAAGACTTTTCCTGATCCCCCTCAGTTCTGGTGCTTTCTCTTTGAAATTATCTTGTAAATCTCCAGTTTGTATACTGTTGTTTAACACAGTACCTGGAACATAGGAAGTGCTTAATAAATGTCAACTTACTACTGACTGGTCCTTTAGCCTGTCCATAACAGGTTCAGTAGTTATATAGCTTAATGGGAAAACTCTCCTTTTGAAATCAAGAAAAAACCTGGGTTCTTAGTTCCTAAGCTTCCTTGACCATGTGCCAAGCATTTCTCTTTCAGCCTCAATTTCCTGGGTTGTAGATGGGCAAATTGATTCTTGTACTACTTATTTAATAATAGGGTTGTCATGATTTGGAAGGTAAATTACAAATTTTTAAATGCTCTGTCTCTCTCTGTCTCTGTCTCTCTCTGTCTCTCTATGTATGTGTGTGTGTATATATATATATATATATATATATATATATATATGCTTATTCTATACATCCTCTAAATCTCCTGGTTAGGATTTTGGTCAGTCAGTTCAAAAGAAAATAAGTAAGATTGTGCTGGACTGAAAGGGAAGTTGAAAGGGAGGTACTTGCTTGGGGCATAGGGAGTATCCTCGTGGCTTGAACCCTGGAAAGGCCAACAGCCTCTGAGCCATTGTTTCTGGGTTTTCTCTCAGTGGGAACTTTTCGGAATATTTCTGCCTGCCATCCTGCTCTGATTTCTTGTCAGGGACAACGATAGCTGACCTTGGGTGGTCGTCTGCGTGGTGGGAACGTGAATCCAACCCTTGCCGGTCTAGTTTAACTAAGATGGTGGCCGTCTCCTGCCACACTGATTCCTTCTAGGGGGGCGAGCGGGGTGGGGAAGAGGAGAAACTTTCTTGCTGCAAAGTGGATGTGAGACAACCCACATTTGTCCATAATACCTGAAAGCAGAGCTGCAAGTCAGAGGGATTCAGCTACAGATGTTAAAGCCTGAGTTCTGGTTTTTACACTGGGCGGAAAAAGGCCTTTTCTAGACCAGTGGTTGCCCTCTTAATTTGTCTCCTAGGATGTCAGAAAGTAGCTGAGGGAGGGGGAGGGAGAGGGGTCCTCAGTAAGGTAGGATTTGGAACTTAAGATATGGAGCAGGCAGTCAGCTAAAATCTAGGCCCAGCCCCATACCTCCTCAGGGTGGGGAGCTGGCAGGTGGGCAGGGAAGCAGTCAGCCAGCCCATAAGTATGGTCTCCTCAGAAGGTCTAGAAATTAACTTTCTGGAGCTGAACAAACACCTGTTTCTTTCTTCCCAGGTGGCCCGAGGCAGCCGAGATGAAAGCTCTCCTTGGGAGCCGTGCTACCTGCTGAGAAACATGATCAGCAAGTCTCGTGAGTGTCTTCCCTGATGGGGAGGGGGCGGTGACCCTACATCAGTGGGGTGGTGCTGCCTTGTAGATTAGAGCGGACCATTTCTTCAGGAACGAGAGAGAAGGGAGCCCCTTTTGTATTGTACGAGATGTGAGAACGTGTCCATCTTGAGTTGAATGAGCTTGCTTGGCTGGGGTGCGGGTGGAAGGATGTCAGTGGGAAGGAAGGTGGGTGTGACTGGGAGAGGTGGGAGCGGGGCCGTGGTCCCACGCCTCCTCTAGTCTCTTTGGATGTCCTGTCTGTAGGCTGGAAGATCTTGGCCGTGCTGGCTCTGTTCCTGGTCATGGCCTGGTACTCCATCTCCCGAGAAGACAGGTACGTGGTGCCTGAGGATAGCTTTTATCTCCATTACATTACTTTGTCCTCCCCCTCAGACTCCTGAGCAACTGGTGGGGAATGGAGGTGGGGCAGGGGCAAAGCTGAGAGCCGAGGAGAAGCTGACGCCTGACAAGGCTGTGCTTGGCCGGTAAGGGGCACGTGTGCAGCAGGTGCTCCCCGTCACCCCCTCTCCGTCTCCTTCTTGGAGAAGTGGAAATGAGGTGCTGTACTACCTGCTTCCAGGGCTGTGCCACGATCAGCCCAGACAACTTTTTGCTTAGAAGGAAGTTAAAGAGCTTTATAGATTAAGGGTTGTCCTTCAGATGTCCCCTGAACAGGGGCGAGCCTGGGACCCGTCCCCGCCATTGGCCAGGATCTGGGGTGGGCCTGTAAGAGTAGGGCTTGGGACGCTCTCTTAGGCCTGGGAGACATACAGTGGGGACACAGTTCTCCTCATGGCGCTTACATCCTACTGGCTCAAGGCTCATTCTCTCTACGTCCTGGACGTTTCTAAGAGTAGCCCTAGTTGGACCTGTCAGGTTGGGGGGCAGTCTTGGGTGCCAGGCTCCCGGTGTCCTTGGCAGGAGAGCAAGGGAGCCCCTAACTCCTTTCCCTCCCTCTGTTCTAGTTTTTATTTCCCTGTCCAAATGGAAGGGCTGAAGTGCCCCCAGGGTGAGGTGGAAAAGAAGGCTGCTCAGCTGATTGGCAAGTATGTGGGGATGGGGTGGGGGGAGAGGGAGGGGCACTGTGGGTAAAAGTCGAGGGCGGGGCTGATTTCTGGGTGAGCTGGCAGGTCCCCTGTGAAGATGGATCCATTCCTAGTAATGGCAGCCTTGTGAGAGTTGTAGGGAGAGTCAAACTGCGAGTCTGAGAACAAGGTGGGCTGGGGCTGGTGGGCCAGCCAGTGGGTGTGGGAACGGTGCGAGGCAGAAGCCTGGCTCTGCTTTTAATGGGTGGGTGCACTTCACCCTTCCCTTTCGCCCCCTTCCTCTGCCCGATGCTGTAGCTACTCTCGAGACCAACCCACCTTTTTGCAGTTGAAGGATTTTTTCTGGATACAGACAACTTCCACCTACCAGCTGCCTTATGGTGTCAAGGGGAGTGGTAAGTGCGAGTGCTTGGGCTGGGCTGTTAACTCCATTCTGGGGCTCGCTTCCTTCTCTCCTGGTTCCGATCTTACACGTTGTTCTCCACGATGCCAGCGGACTTAGCCCTGAGCCGCAGAGGGACTCTCAGTGACTCAACCAGCAAACGTTTATTAAGTGTCTCCTGTGTGCCAGGTTATCTCCTAGCTGCTGGAGATGGAGAAGCAGAAGCCAAAAAACCCTGCCCTCAAGGAGTCTTCATTAGTGCTGGTGTGCATAGAATAAGAGAGGCATCCAGCTCTAGAGACCTAAAGGGAGGAGCTTAGCTGGGCTGTTTGTGTGTGTCAGGAGAGACTGCGATACTGGGGGGAGGAGAAAGAAAGGGGGGCCTGGGGACCACGCTGCTGCTTCTACCACCTCCCTAATTCTGTTGTTCTTGCAGAAGATGTGCTCCTGAGGGTCCTGGCCATTACCAATTATGCCATGCCAGAGAGCATCCAGAAGTGAGCAAACCCCCCCTCCCCTCGCTCCCTGTCCCTTTAGTCTGTCCCCGCTGTAGCACTAAGTGCTGCCCCTCTTCTCTTCTCCATCCTCTCTCTGTCACTGCAGTCTGGGGCTGTAGGTTACTTCTCTGCCTTGATCTGTGGGGACACAGTTCTCCTCAGGGCGCTTACATCCCACTGGCTCATGGCTCATTCTCTCAACATCCTGGATATTTCTAGGGGTAGTCCTAATTGGACCTGTCAGGATGGGGGGCAGTCTTGGGTGTGGTTTCTGGTCCTGGTATAACCCTTCCTATCCTTGGTTTTCTTCTTGCCCCATCTTGAGGCATTTGTGGCCACAGATCAGTTTCAGTTACACCTGGTCCCCCGAGTCAGAACCAGGCCCAAAGCCAAGTCTCCTTTTCTCCCAGGTGCGCCAGGTCTGCCAGTCCCCATGGTGACATAGACTGCTGTAGGTGTCACCTTGGTGACAGGATGGAGATGGGTAGAAGGATGCTTAGAAAGTCAAGAGCAGAATTCTACTGATTTCTGCCATTCATAATACTCTCCCTGTCTCCTTCATTTTCTTTTCCATCCCCAGTTTCTCTTTCTCCTTGTCTGTCTCTCTCCACTAAATCTTCCTTTTCTTCTCCTTCCTTGGCACCCTTGAAGTCCAATCTTAGGAATTGGATTCCAATTGGATGCCAGGTACCCCTGGGACTCTGTAGTAAACCCTGTGGGGAATTCTGATTAATGAGACTGAAGGGGGGGTTGAGATTTTGGCACTTGTCCATGATGTGTTGACGAGAGGGGAGTCAGTAATTGGTTGTCTGGCTGTGGCGGGGGGTGGAGGAGGGAGCAGGTAGGGTTCCCTGATACTCTGCCCACTCTGTGACAGGTTGAAGTGCCTCCGGTGCGTGGTGGTGGGAAATGGCCATCGACTAAAGAACAGTTCTTTGGGGAACACCATTGACAAATATGATGTGGTCATCAGGTTGGTGCCGTGTTCTGGGATGTCTTTCCCAGCCTTCCTCCTGGAAGTGCAGGTGGTAGCAGCCACACTTGTGTGTCTGTCCAGGAGAGGGGCCACCTCCTCACCTCGGAGGGATCACCTCAGCGCCCTTGTGCTCTGATGATCTAGTGACTGTGGGTGGACCTACATACATTTCTTCCACTTATGTGTGGTCTTGGACAAGTCATTTTTGTCCCTGGGCCATCTATGAAATGAGGAGTTTATTGTTGTTCTTTTAAGTCTCTTTTATCTCCAAATCAGAGAATGTAGGGGACAAGCAAAATCCCCATGAATGACGAGCAGACCGTTTCCTCCATCCCAGGCTGAACAACGCTCCAGTGGTTGGCTATGAGAGTGACGTGGGATCCAAGACCACCATGCGTCTGTTCTACCCCGAGTCTGCCCACTTTAGCCCCAAAGTGCAGAACAACCCTGATACCCTCTTGGTGCTGGTACCCTTCAAGGCGATTGACTTTCACTGGATTGAGACCATCTTGAGGGATAAAAATCGAGTAAGTGCAAGGACCCTGCAGAGTAGGGTAAACCGGAGATCAGGACCTGCACTCGGAGTCAACCTCCACTCCTTCTATGCCCGGGATTCCAGCCCTGGGCCTCTGGAAATCAATACATAATTACTCTCCCTTTACCTGGGGTCGGTGTCTAGCAGGCTGGTGTCCCAGGCCTTGGACCTGCTGGGGAAGATTGGCAGAGGGTGGAAGGTTCCTGAGAGGAGTAGAGGCTGTAGTAGGTATGGAGTGAGAGTGGGAGGCAGGCCCCCAGCACCGGCCTTCTTCCCCTTCCCCCACAGGCATTCCTGGGGCTTGAGAGCTGTCTGCCTGAAGGGAATGAGCTCGCGCGTTTTCTCTCTCTCTCTCTCTCTCTCTCTCTCTCTCTCTCTCTCTCTCTCTCTCTGTCTCTCTCTGTCTCTCTGTCTCTCTCTGTCTCTCTCTGTCTCTCTCTGTCTCTCTCTGTCTCTCTCTGTCTCTCTCTGTCTCTCTCTGTCTCTCTCTCTCTCTCTCTCTGTCTCTCTCTCTGTCTCTCTCTCTCTCTCTCTTGTCTCTCTCTCTCTCTCTCTCTCTCTGTCTCTGTCTCTGTCTCTCTCTCCTCTCTCTCTCTCTCTCTCTCTCTCTCTCTCTCTCTCTCTCTCTCTCTCTCTCTCTCTCTCTCTCTCTCTCTTTCTCTGCTCTCCTCCGGGAAATAGAAAATTCCATGCAGATAAGGGCCCTTATCTCTAACTTATCTTGTCCTGGGAGCCGGACTGCAGTTTAGAGCTCTAGGGGATCTGTGGTTCACTCCCTGGGAGATCTTTTAGGAGATTCCACAGCCCCCCACCCAGGGCATTTTCTGTGCCTCCAGTCCCTCTGGGGAGGAGAGTAGGCTACTGGGCTTGTCTCGGCAGAGACAGAGAACAGCTGTCTTTACTGTGACCCAGGCTGTACAAACTAGGACAGCTTCTTGCTGCTTCCCCTCACTGCCTGCCCTCCAGCCCCCTCTCTTTTCTCCTCCCTCCTCTCCCTGCAGGGAGCCCCTCTTTCGGCTTTCCCCTGCCTTGGGGCTGGGCTCCTCCACCTCTCATCTCAGACCTATTTCTCCTATCATTTCCTCTCCCTCTGCCATGCCAGGCTAAAGCCTACTCTTTAATTCTTCTCTTACTCCAGGTGCTAAAGGGCTTCTGGAAACAGCCCCCCCTCATCTGGGATGTCAACCCTAAGCAGGTTCGGATCCTTAACCCCTTCTTCATGGAGGTCACTGCTGCTAAACTGCTGAGCCTGCCCATCCGGCCATCCCGGAAGATCAAGCAGGTGACCAGCTGCCTGGGAAGGGGAAGGCAAGCAGAGGGGCGGTGGGATGGGTTGGGGTCCTGCACCTGGAAGCAGCTCAGAGGGATGGGACCTGCCCTCTGGGGCTATGAAACCTGAGGATTTCTTCCTAAATCCTTTCACTGCTCCTTTCCTCCCACTCCCCACTTCCCCCTAATCCTCCGCCTCCTCCCAGAAACCCACCACCGGGCTGCTGGCCATCACGCTGGCGCTACACCTCTGTGACCTGGTGCACATCGCCGGCTTCGGCTATCCGGATTCCTCTAACAAGAAGCAGACCATTCACTACTATGAGCAGATTACTCTCAAGTCAATGTCTGTGAGTCTCAGACCATTTCTTGGGGATCCCTGCCATCTCTTATGAACTTTAGCTAGGGAGAAAAGGAAGTCAAGGCCGTGGAGGGAGTGATCGATGAGCCGGGAGAGAAGGGAGGGGCGCGGCGTGGGGGCAGGTGGTCCGGTTCCTCAGAAATGGGGGCCAGGCTAGTGCTAGGGTAAAAGAGAGTCCGTGCTGGGGACACCGCACCTAGCCCCGGCTCGGGGGGAGAACCAGGAGATGTGGCTCCAGACCAAGGTTCCCTCTGCACTGGGTTACTCGTGATTTACAATCCCAGCCTTTTTTCTATTGAGGAGTCAGGACCTGGGAATGAGGGAAGTCCTCCGGGATGGTGATCGTGGTGAGAAGGGACTTTCATGGGGACTGGAATAGGACAAAGAAACCGTGTGAGTTCCTAAGTGTGTTCTCTTGAAATTCCCAAAGGCTTCGGAACACAACGTCTCTCACGAGGCCCTGGCCATCAAGCGGATGCTGGAGATCGGAGCTGTCAAGAACCTCACTTACTTCTGACTTGGACAAGAGCTGTACCGGGCGGTCTGTCCACCTTATTGCCAGAGGAACCACTCCTGCGTGGCTATGGGGAACCCTGGTGCTTGTGAAATGCACTTGGACCCCTCTCTCTTCAGCTGCAGGAGGCGGGCCCCGGGACTGGCCAAGAGTGGGTTGGGGGCAGTGCCCCAGGCTACACCTGAGAAGTCCAAGGCCCAGCAGGTCATGAGGCCGTGGAGTCTTAATGAAGAATATGGAGTTGGTGCTTTCATGACCACTTTCCCCACTGGGGCCAGGAGACTGTTTAATGTTCTATTTAATTGGGATATAGGGGGATGGCAGGAAGAGTCGATGCCTTAGCCACATGGGAGGGAGTTATGGGCTGGACCCATAGGACTCCCTGGAAGAGAGAACCGGGCCTTCATGGGCACAATACAGTATTTTTTCCATTTTTTATACCCATACAAATGTGATGGGGCCTTTGAGGCCTGGACTTAAGAGTACTGACAGCCCGAGAAGTAGGCACAGATTCTGAAAATGTGGTTTGGGACGGGGGCTGCTGCCTCCTAGCTGGCATGGGAGGAGAACGCAGGCATGCAGGGCTTCTTCAGGGGAGGGCCCCCTTTTTTGAAATAGGTTTATGAACCTGTCATTAAATATTTTTCCTCAAAGGAAGATGGAGTCACATTTTATGATGAGGTGGGAATGGGATGGGGGGGGGGTTCCGGTGGCAGAGGGGTAGCTGTAAGAGCCAAAGGGATAGCTCCCGTTTTTGGCACGGGGCAGCAGTCTTGTTGTTTGTCATCTTCCCAGCGTCCTTGGGGCTGGGAATGCATGGGAATCAGGCTTGGCCTTGTTGTGGAGGGAGTGTTCCCTCTCCCCCGCAGCTTGTGCGAGTCACGGCCGGGAGCTCTGGCCAGAGCCCGTCCCCGTGTTCAGAGCTGCGCTGCCCACCGTGTAGCGTCAGGTTTGGATTTCTGACAGCTGCCTCTGCTTCCTAAAGGGCTGGAGACTGGGGGCCCAGGCAACAGGGCAGGCGACGAGGGTGGGGCAGAGCCTACTCTCTTCCGCTGGGCATTTGTGCCCGCCCTGCTTATCACTTCACAGAATCCCAGGACGGCAAGCGTGCTTTGGAGAGTGGGGAGGACTCCCCTTGTCTTGATGCTCCTAATAGTCAGAGCTGGTGCAAGCCAGGTGCTTTGTGCCAGTTCCAGGAGGTGACGGGTAGGAGAAGGCAGGGGGCTGGGTCAGGCCAGCGTTCCCATCTCGAGTCTCGGCCCTTCTCGGGCTGTGCATGCTGCTGCCGCTCTCCCTCCACCCACTCCTCCGGCCGTCACTGCCGGCTGCCAGCTGGGCCTCCTGCCACCACACATCTGGGCCCATCTGTCCCGGAGCGGGCTGGGACCCACAGCTGTGTTCTTGGCCTTTCCCAGGCTCTGGGAGGTGGCCAGTCCCAGGCAGGACAGACGGAAGGGCTGGAGAGAATTCCTGTGGGGATGTCGGGGTGTGTGTGCATGTGTGTGGGGGGAGGCCCTGATCCCAGGGAAGAGGAAGAGGAATCCTGACCACAGAGCAGGGGTGCTTAACTTGGGCTCAGAGACTCCGGGAATTTGGCTGCAGAAAAGTTTTATCCTTATTTTTACTGATCATTGACTGAGATTTAGCATTTCCTTCAATTGTATAAAAACATAGTTCTGAGAAGGGCTTCTTCGGCTTAACCAGATTGTTGGAGCAGACCGGGGAGCAAACAAGGCAAAGAATCCCGAGCCGAGCTTCATGAGGGGAGGGTTGGACGCCTCTCCCCGTTTCAGACAGTGCAGACATGGCTTGGACCTACTTCACGACCACCCATTTGACTTCCCAGCTCCCCAGCTAAGACCTTCGGGGACATCAGCGCCCACCACCCACCACGGGGAGTCCTGGGGGGCAGGCCCTCTCCTGGCGGTGCCTCGTCAGTGCTGGCATCTAGTACCCCGCTTCCCCTCTGTGGGACCAGCAGGAAAGGCTGCTCTCACATGCGATCCAGCTGTTCTGGACTCCGGCCACAGCCCCTTACTGAATGTGCCTGAGTGTGAGCCAGAGATCCGCCCCCATCACGGTCCTTAGCTGTGCAACACACGCACGCTCACACAACCCACCCACATGCACACAGCACACACGTCCGCCACAGCCCACCACACACAAGCACACCCACATGTACACACGCGCACACATACACATGGATATACGCACACAGTACACACTCACGCCACACGTATGTGGCCATGCTCCCACAATAGCCGCGGAGAGATCCGGGCGCACGTGCACAAACGTTCATTACTCAGCCATGGGGGGGGGATCACGTGACAGTGGCTTTGGGGAAGGAGCCACACTTGGGTCGGGACGCATGTGTAGGAAGGTTCCCGCTCTGAAAGGAGGAGGAAACGGTCCTTTCTAGAACCGCTCCACGATAAGTTGAAGGAGCTCGGTGCAGAGCCTCACACCTCCCCCTTTCTCCCCCACCCCCTACTTCTTGGGACAAAGCCGCCGTGTCCTGCCTGCGGGGCTCTGGAGAGGAGCCGGAGTGCCCCGGGGGTCCTTGGAGACAAGTCTGGGGGGGAGTTTTCTTTTATTATGCTGTTTCCCTTGTGAGGCCATCTAGAAGACACTCCTGCAGCTCAATGTATGGTAGGTGGGAGCAAGAGGGAACGCAGGGAGAACCCTGGGGAGGAAAGGTGACCCCAGGAATCCCAGCGGGGTTCCGGGACAAAGGTCAGGGGGCTGGGTTTTCTGTTCCGGTGTTACCAGTGCGATCTCGGATGAGTGTCCCAAGCAGCTTGACCGTAATAAATTTCAGAGGTGCAGCCCCCAGTGCCCTTGGAGGGTTCTCCGTCTTTCCAACACAGGGAGTTTATAGAGCTATAAAATCCCAACTCTGTACCTCCTCCTCTAATTTAAAAAGTCTCAAGGTCAAAGGGTCCCAATCGCAGTATGGGCGGGCACCAGGTAGCCGACTCAATCACTAAGGCCTGCGCCAGGCCCTTTCTTTTCCCTTCTCCATCGAGTGCGGGACACAGGGCTGGTCACATCCGAGCCCGCTCCCCCTCCCCCTCAGGGAGGCTCTGCTGTGCAGGTCGCGTGGGGGGTGGCATACCGGGCCGCCGAAGCCTCCAGGGGCCGTCTTGGGGGAGGGTCACGGGTCCTGGGAGCTAGCGTTCCTTTGGTCATTGCTTTAATTAGCCGGATGAATCCCTCGCCAGCTTGTCTGGCTTTGATTAAGCCATGTTCTACTCCCACGTCGGAGAGAGGGGGAAGGGGCGCAGGCCGAGCCAGGAAGTGAAGCCCGGAGGGGAGGGGACGTTGCACTTTTGGGGCGGAGAAGGGAGGGGGCGAATGGGACCAGAGATCTGGGGCTGGAGGGTATGAAGAGGTCACCAAGTCCAAACCCGCAATTTTACAAGTTAGAAGGAGGAGCGGAGGCAAGGAGGGGGAGGGGAGTTTAATTACGCGGGCGCGCCCGTTCTGTGGGGGTGCTTTGAGTGGTGGACCAGCGCCCAGTAACATTTCCGACCACCTGCTGTCTTCAAAGTCACCGGAGTCTGGTGTGGGCGGCATGCGCTTGCGCAGTCCCGGGAGGCAGCTTCGGCCCGCGTTCTCTGCCCGCTTGCCCCTGCGGCTCGGTTCCGGAGGGTGGGGGGCTTTTTAAGCCTCAGCACGTGCTCGGGGGCCCAAGTTAGAGGCTCCTCCCGGGCCTGGCGGCCGCGGGAGAAAGAGCAGCCCGGGCGCCCCCAGCCCCGAGCGAGGGACCCCGGCCCGCGCAGGGGCCAGGCTCCCCTTTGCGCACCGCCGCCGCAGCGGGAGTGTCTCGCCTTGGAAACTGCAGCCTTCCGTGGGGGGCAGCCTTTATTGCCAGTCCTTTCAGCTTTCAGTAAAAATGTGCACCCAACTCCTGCCCTCCTTCGTCCCCAAACCCCGGCTCCGACAGTTATGGCTCGGAAGGAGAAATAACGGGGGGGGGTTACCTCTAGGGGAGAGCGCCGGGCTGGTGACTCGGCTTTGATGGCTGAAAGTGCGCCCCAGAGTTCCCCTCAGAAATAGATCGCCCGCTCCCCAGGGCAGCGCCCAGCGGGGGGGGGGGGGGAAGGGGGAGGGCGGGCGGAAATGGCGCGGGGAAGATGCTCCTGCTCTGGTGTGCGGCGGTCCAGCTGAGAGAGGGAGAGGATGGCGGGTGAGGTGGGGGGCGGCCCGACGCGATCGAGGACAGGGCCCAGTCTGGGTGCCCCGTAGTAGAGGGACCGAAGCGAGCGGGGGAGCGACAGACCGCGAGGGAGAGGTGACGTCATGGGAAGATGGAAGACTGGCGGAGGGCTGGAAACGTTTAGCCTGGAGGATGTTAGCCCATAGGCAGATCACTCTTAATATCTGAAGGAAGGACTGTTACGTGAAAGAAGGATGAGATTGGTTCCGCCTGGCCCCCGAGGGTGGGACTGTGGCGGGAGGATGAAGAGAAGCAGATTGTAGCTCGGCAAACGGAAAAACTACTGCCAAGTAACTAAGAGGGGTCCAGAACTGAAATGGGCCGCCTGGGGGTGGGGGTCTCCGGAACTTAGCGCAATACAGTCCGGCTAGGAGAGGGCGGCGAGCTCCCGACCCCGGAGGGGTCCGAGCGCAGCCCGCTGGCTTGGGAGTGGACGCTCTGAGCCACCCACAAGGTCCTTTGGGGCCTGCAGTGAAAGGCCCCTTCCAACGCTATGGATTTATGAAAAATTATGAATAATTATTAAATGTAGATTTATAATTATGAAAATGATCCTTGGCGCAGGGAGTAGGTGCGACGTTTAAAGGTCCGGTTAAAAAAGAGACTTGGGGATATAGGAGATGGATGCCATTGAGTAACTACAGGATTCTAGGAGAAATTGTGTGATAACTTTGTGTAAGAACTAAAAGTGAGGGAAGTCAGACCAGTAACGTGACCTCAGGCCTCTCTGAGAGTCGCGGTGCCCGGCACTGGGAGTGATCATTCCTGTGCACTCTGCCCTGGCCAGACCGCGCACGGAGGGTTCTGTCCGAGTCCACGGCCCCACTTAAAGACATGCGTACATCATCAAGGAGCATTCAGCTGGGGGGGGGGGGGGTGACCTGGCAGGGGAAGATGAGGATCAGCAGGAAGACCCGGAGGAGAAAGGACTTCGGGCGCTTTTAGACGTCTTGTTTCCGAAGTTTTAGAGGGATGTTGGGGTTAGATTTCTGCTCAGCCCCGAGGGGGGACAAGGAAATAGCAGAGGAGCAGAAGCTGGGGCAGGGGGAAAAGGACAAACAACTTTAAACCAATTCGCTCTAACACCTAAGGATTGCCTTAAGTCCTATGGTCTTCCTCCCAGAAAGTGTTCAAACAAAGGCGAACGGCTGCTTGTCCGACTTGCTGTAGGGCGACTGTACGAGGTAGTCTGAGACATCCTTTCTGACCGAGATTCTGTGAACTGACCCTTATACAAGTAAAGACCAGGCGAGGAGAGCGCTTGTGAACAAGGTTTGTGAAACACTCCCGGGGTTTTGGAGAGTAATAATAAACTGCATCTTATATAGTGTTTTAAGGTTTTGATTTTCACAGCAACCCTAGGAAATAGATGCATCATTTTCTATTTTGCAGATGAGGAAACTGAGACATGAAGAGGTGAGGTGACTTGCCTAGAGCCGCACAAGTAATAAATGCCTGTGATTGGATCTGAGCTCTGCTCTTCCCGGTTCCACTGATTGCGTCCTATCAGGGAAACAAGCAAACTTGTGACGGGTGATGAAGGTGAGGGATGATTTTGCAATCACAAAATTTCAAAAGTCTTCTTATGCTAAAATTTTTTGTTATATTTAGCATCTCTTTGGTGTTCCACCAAAATAAGTGCCCCCTAAGACCCATGTTTAGCAATTCAGTCTAAGGAATCGGTTATTTATTTATCATTGGTTTCCTTTTAAGTGGTTGCTGTTGACCCTTTTGGATAGGCGGCATTTTGAGGTTGTAGGATGTGTCCAGTGCTGGAAATTTCCTATGCTTGCAATCTCATTTGAGGGGGGAAATCATTTTGGAATGAAGTCATTGGGGAAAGGAAAGTTCCGTCTGAATTAATTGGGAGACTTATCTGTTCATGAGAAGGGGAAAAAGAAGGAGGAAAACAACAGCAGCTTTGGGAGACTGAAATACTCTCACAATTATAGAACTTGTTCAAGCAAAAACTTATGAATTCTGGAAAGTCGAAAGTCTCATATGCTATTTCAAGCTTCCAGAGAGGGCCAAGCTTTTCTCCACTGAAAGCAGGCATGGTTCTTTCTCATGTAGGGTCTGCAATACTTGCAGTGCAACAATTTGAAGGAACCCCAAGAGCCCCATCTAGTGAGTTGCTGTGATACTTCTACCTACTTAAAAATTCTAATCATCAAAGGAAATTCTCATTCCAAAATATATGAAATGCTCTATTTACATACAATGCTTAATTCACTTAAACTGAATAATAACTAACAATAATAAACTGGTAAACTTTAACTACTTAACAGAAAATCAATTTGTTCACATTTATTCAGGGTCAATTACTCTGGATCTTGTTTGTCTAGGGCAGTGCTCCTCAAACTTTTAAAATAGGGGCCAGTTCACTGTCCCTCAGACTGTTGGAGGGCCGGACTATAGTAAAAACAAAAACTCACACTCTGTCTCCGCCCCTCAGCCCATTTGCCATAACCCAGCAGGCCAAATAAACGTCCTCAGAGGGGCCTCATCTGGCCTTCGGGCTGTAGTTTGAGAACCCCCTGGTCTAGGGAAAGTGACAAAAGCAGGCAGATGGGAGCTCTCTTCATTTTGTAATTAAAATATGCATGTAGGGTTCTCTGCAAAATTTGCTTTCCAAGTCAATTTTTGGGTGATTTCACCTTGGGGGCCTTCTTATCAGCATTGCTTCCAATAGCAGCATTATAAATTTACATTTAAACATCAGGCACCATTCTCATAATATTGGAAGAAGATTGGTTAGGCCAGACCACCTGAACTGTTCTTCTTGCCTGAGCAATTAGAGGATGGTCTTTCAGGATGGATAATCTCATCCATGAGGACGAGTTACACAAAAATATGTGGAATTTGTCTTCAGTTACCTTCATTTTCAAAGGTTGGGAAAGGAGGTCAACTCCATTCAGACTCCTAAGGTGACAGAGAAGTGAACCTCAGATCTTGGAGAAGACATTCTTCTAGGTTTAATTTGCTTTATCAAGATTCTCCCTAACCTTCTCACCTATACCCTCCCAGAACTTAAACTTGTAGCATGGGTAGTGAATGATCAAACTTGACTCTGGAGCTGCTATATCCCTCCGTCCCAAAAGATTTCTGCAAACTCCAGGCTTATTCTAAGAGTTTCCTGGGCGTATGTGTGTGTTCACGCAGGTGTCTGTGTCAAGGTGAGATAATATAGTTGGTAGAGAAGAATTTTTTCAGTTGTACGGCACCTCCTCTGGTGAAATAACCCTTTTCTCTAGGAAAGAGGAAATATTGCCTCAGAATGTTGTGTTTATTCATGTCTTAATATAAACTTAGGAAATGCCTTTCAGACACTATTGTTGAAATGACTGGTATATGAGGAACTCTTACTTCATCTTCTCTTGTAACAGGGTAACTGACGGGTAGCATAAGAGGAAAAATCCTTAAGAAATTGAGAAAGGAGATTTTTTTTTTGGTGGGGAGGGCAGAGTTTTCAAGAATTAAGATGCTTTGCTTTTTTATTTTTTATTTTTTGATTTACTTTAGGAACTTTAAAAAAAAACTAATTTTGTCTAGATTGAATTCTGGGAGAAGTTAATTTATCTCAAGGTAAAAATAACTAAGGGAATCTGAGTCACCCCTAGGATCCTGGTGTGGTAGTGGCAAATGTGACAAATATATGGGACTTGTGGAGGGAGTAAGATAAACTTCGGGTTAAGGAATACTTGGAATCTGGTTTTACTGACTAGAATATTCCCTTACTCCTTTTCATTCAGAAACTCAAGATTCTAGTCCTGGAGTTGGATATTTTCATATTCTCCCTTAGGGAGAGAAATCATGTGAGTTCTTTGTGCTTCTTGTTTCAGAGAAGGGAGTATCAGAACACAGAACAAGAACACGGAGACAGACATAGACTGGATGGATAAAATCTGTGATCTATGATCTATCTTTAAATGGCTTAAAAAGGAGGAAAAGACTAAAAGCTATATTTAAGGAAATTCTGCTTAAGTACAAGACTTTTTAAGTGAAGCAGTCTATCAAATTACAGAGTCTGCAGCATCAAAAACTTTCATTTGTCTGCTAAAGACAGTCCTCGGAAAGGATGAGGAAAAGTGAAAGTTAGCAAGTAGAAAGGGAAGCAAGTAAACTATTCCCTACATTAATAATTTAGTTCTTCAGTTATCCATGACCTCACTAGAAGAAAGCATAATCTGACTTCTTCTTTTTTTTTTTCCCCAAATTTCTGTTTCAAACTTTTGGAGAGAAGGGAAATTATGATTATAAGGAAAAGTTTGAAGATTTATCAGAAACTAGATTGTTTAATGAGAGAAGAGCATGAGGCAAAAGAGAATATAATGCTGATAGTGATTCATTGTTGTGCCCCAACTTTTAAGAGGTTGCTTTAATTTAAAGGTTTTAAAAATATACTGATAAAATTTAAAATAGTTAAGAGGACATTAGAGAAAAGGTGCCAATTTGTACCTAAGAATTGATATTTTCTTACCTCTTACTTCAAATAGCATTTTAGTTTAAATTTAACACTAAATATAGAAGATTAGGCGAACTAAATATTTATGCTACCTATTAATCAATGACTTATTTTTATTGAAAAAGCTCACATAAATGTGGACTTAACTAGGAAAGACATTAATTGCTTTGTCTTTTTCTACACAAAACAAACATCACTTTTTACCTACTCAGTGTGACCAACTATAACTGAAGGCCTAATGCTTAGAAGGAATTCGGGAAAGTATCTGAAAAGTCAATCTTGTTTCAATTATGGCATATATCACAAATAAGATGATGAGGGCCACTGTACTTCTGTATCTTAAGTAAAAAAAAAAAGGATTTTTGATAATTCCTCTTATTATCATAAATAATATCCAAATAATCTCCAAGAGATTGAAGCAGATAGGTACCAAATGATGTTTTCTTGTAGGGTCTCTTGAAGAAATTAGACTCTTATCATTGGTATGTGTATCATTATCTGTATTATCACTATATAAAAGTATATTTGATACTGAAAAAGTTAAAGATCTCCTTTTGAAAGATGTTTGAGGAGGAATCATTAAAGAGAAACTGACTTGTGCCAGGAAAATCAAGAGTTAAAAATGTTTCTCCTGCCAGTCTCAGCTCTGGCCAGTGTATTCTGGATCAAAACCAGAACTTAATGGTATGTGCTAATGGGAGGGTGTTTCTTTAAACAGAAAAAAAAAATAACAATTCAGTTGGTTTTGAATATTAGCAGATGGACTCAAATGTACTAATAATGATTTTAATGACCTCAGGGCAAGTCTACTTAGGATAATAGATTTAGAATTGAAAGGGACCTCAAAAGTCACTTAGTTTTTGATTTTACAGTTGAAGAAACTATGAGAACCAGAGAGGTTACCAAGGTCACACAGATGATGGTCAGTTACTAGAATCAGGAGTAAAATTCAGGTTCTTGTATTTTAAGTTCAGTGTTCATTCTAAATTGATTTTGCAGCCTCTCAAGAAGGAAAAAAAATTAAGTCTGACTTTTCTTAAAAGATAGAATTTGCCTGGAGAAAATGTTCCATATATATAAATTCTGGACAGAAAAAGTAGATTAAAGTCAATAAAGTCTTCCTAAATAGCAACATACCCAAATCTCATATATTCTGAAAGAAAAAAAAAATCACTCAGGTCCTACCATCTCCACAAACTATCTTTTCTCTTTTCTTTTAGAGCCAAATTGCTACAAAAATTTCTCTACACACACAGCTTCTACTTTCTCTCTTTATTTACTTTTTAATCCTCTGCAGTCTGACTCCCAACCCCATCACTCAACTGCAACTGCCCCCTCCAAAGTCACCAGTGATCAGTTCTAAATCTGAATATCTTTTCTCAGACTTCATCCTTCTTTCAATAGCAGTTGATGCTGTTGATCTCCCTTCTCAGAATACTTTCTTCCCTCTGGGTTTTCATCACAATACTCTCTTTTGGTTCTCCTACCTGTATGAAAGTTTCTTCTTTTCTCATATAGTATATCCCATTACTGTGACTGTGTCCCAAGGCTCTGTACTATTCTATTCTTTCTCCACATTCTCTCAATTGGTGACTTTATTGGTTCTCATAGATGACTCCCAAATCTATTTAGATATAATTGCTCTCCTGATTTTAAGTTGTTCATCTTCAACTACTATTAGATATTACAAACTGAATGTTCTGTTGGCTCAATATGTCCAGACAGAACTCATTATCTTTTCCCTTTTTTCTTTCTAAACTCTGTTTCTGTCAAGCTCACTATCATCCTTAGAGTTACCTAGGTTTGAAGATTCCTCAATTTACCTCACTCCACATAGCTAATCAGTTGCCATATCTTGCCATTTCTACCTCTCACATCCCTCCCCTTCTCTTTACACACTTAGCTACCACTCTTGTTCAGGTCCTTGCTTGGACTATTGCAATAGTCTAATTGGTCTCTTCCTGCTTCAAGTATCTCACTTCCCTGGGAGTCCACTCTCCACTCATCTGCTAAGTGATTTTTTAAAAAGCCCAAGTTTGACTATGTTACTTTAATCAATACACTCCAGTGACTACCCATTGCCTCATGGATCAAATTTAAGCTCCTCTTTTTAGTTTGTAAAGCTTTCCATAGCCTGTCCCTAATGGACCTTCCAGCCTTCCCTTTCCTATATTCTATGGCCCAACCAAACTTTTTTCTTCCTGTTTCTTACACATAACACCTTTGTGTATTTGTGTTGGCTGTCCTCTTTGCCTAGAATAAGCCTCTATCTCTCACTTCTTAAAATACTTTTATTTCCTCAAAACTTTTCAATATCACTGTTGCTATTGAATCACTATATACCTTCTATTTAACGTTTTCAGGAAATTCCCTCCCTATCCTATTTCAAGTTCCCATTCCCCAAATTTAACTTGTCTTTATCTTTACATATATTTATATGTTTGTGTGTGTATATCACATATACATTTAAAATATATACATACACACAAACATATATATGTATATAGTCTTTATAGAATATAAGCTACTTGAAAGCAGGAACTATTCATGTTTTTGGCTTTATTTTCATTGTCTAGCTTATAGCAAGTGCTCAATAAATGTTGATTGATTGATTCCAATGGCCACAGAAACTTTTTGGAGAAGATATTTACTAATTTATTGTGGGATTCCTTGAATACTGGAGGGAAGACTCTGGGACCCAGGTAGGCAGGGACCATCTCCAATCAAAAATTCCTCAGAGTAGAAGCAAGGAATAGGAACTTAGACTGTGACATTTAAGTTCATCTATGGGGTTAGACTGAAGTTATCTAGGGAAAAGATTTCTATATCCTTTAAAATGATCAATTCTATGCTTGTATAAGCTATTTTAATTTCCTTTAGTATTCAAGCTTTTAAAAATAATCCAGCCTTTTTTTATTATGGAATAAGGTAAGAAGGTGTTTGTACTATTTGGTAGGGGTGGTAGGAAAGGTAGTAACCAAATATGATAGTGGCAATGTTAGGGATGCTGGAAGAGGTACAGAGCAGAAGGAAACTTTCAGATCTATCAGAACTTCAGTTAATGAGTACTCCCTACCTGCCCACGTGCCTTTCTTTACTCAGTAAGCCCAGAGGCATCATCTACCCCCAAAGGCAAAGGGATTTAATATGACATTTATGAAAGAATTGCAGCCTATTATTCTAGGAAATACAAAGAAATGGTAAAAATAGCCACCTATGTCTACTTGAACTATGCTACTAGAACTTGAGGTGTTCGAGGTTCTAGGGTAGCAGCAAGACCCGACCCCGTGCAGCCTTGGTGACAGGTGACACCTGCATTTCCTGATGGGCTTGTCTTTTGGAGGTCACAAGACTTAACCCTTATTTCCAGTTTATCTTGTTTGAATATAGTTGCTGGCATGATGTTTCTCCCATAAGAGTGTGATCTCCTTGAGATAGAATTTTCTTTTACCTTTCTTTGTATCCTTAGCAAGTAGTACAATGGTTGGCACTTAGTTGGTACTTAATGTTTATTGACTGACTTTCTATTCCCTCCCAGTCTTTCAGTATTGTCTCTGAAACGAAGGCCTAGGGGGCACTGTCTGATTACTGTGTTGGAAAAGGAGCTTCCTCTTATGGATCCCAGAGCTCTCCCTGTTTTCCTGGGCTGTCCCAAGTTCTCCAGTAGCCCTGACTGCAAGGGTGTAAGTGAGATATATGCAGGGTAGAAGGCCATAGACTGGCTCTTGGCTCACTTCTCATGGACCAGCTGCTGAGGATCTTCAGAAGAATGGAGAATCAGCAAGGGACTATTCCCACTGCACCAAGTGGGGTGAGAGTCAGACTGTGCTGCCATCCCAGAGAGTGGAGGATCCTAAGGAATGCTGGGGCCCATATATTCCTGTCCACACACTGCCCATATTCCCTTTGCAATCCCGTGTTCATTTTCAAAATACCTGCCCCACCTTTCCACTGAAAGAAACCTCACCAGAGAAACTCTCACACCTCTTATATTAACTCCAGTTGTGCTATGGGGGTACACAAAGCAATGGGGAGCGCAGAGAGGTTCTGTTACAGAAGGAGGGATAGGTTTTGGCAGGGGCTACTTTCCGGGCAGAAATTCTCCCTCATCCTTCTCCCTCTCAGTGCCATCAGCCTCCAAGTGGACCAGCCCCTGCCTCAGAATCCAGGGATGTTGAGTCCAAAGACAGAATTGCAATAATATGGACACAAAACACCAAACAGAAATGGGGGGGTCCCCACCAAGTTGGTTGGGGGCGTATCCCACTCAGGGCTGCTATTGGCTTCCCAGTCTCCAAAGAAGTAGCTATGAACAGCAAGGAAAGATAAGGGGTGCCCGGGGTGACTTAGGAAGAGGTTCCTGGTTTCCCCAAGACTGCAGAGGAGCATAGGAGGAGGGCGTGGTGGGGGAGTGTGGGTACCTGGGGGAGAGCCCCAAGAATGAAAAGCAGTTTCATTAAAGCAAAGTGGCAGCTACTCCCGGAACCCGGGGGAAGGAGAGGTAGCAGAGCCGGGACCCTGGGAAATGGGCTGGGGGCTGGAGTGGTCCAGCACTGGGCTCTCCGCCTCCGCTACACTCTGCGTCCTTGTTTCCCAGCCGGGACAGGGAGGGAGATTTGTGCTTGTTCCGAGCTCTGCAGTGGGTCGGTGCGGGGCGCGATGCCGTCCCGGGGCTCGGCCGGTCCCGGGGCCCCCGCACAGTCCCCTGGGCTGCCCCCCAGGCCCTCCCCAGAGGTTTGGGCCCTCAGACGTGAGTCTGCATCCTCCGCTGCAGGGGCCGGCTGGGGTCCGAGTTCTGCGAGGAAGACTGCGAGTGGTGGGAGGAGGAGGCGGACGCTTTGCTGGCCTTATCGAACTGCACGTAGCCGTCCTGCTTGCCGCTGCTGCTGACGCTGCTGTCACACTGCGTGTCCAGGAAGGAGCTGCTGTCGCTGAGCGAGCCCCTCTGGAACTCGCGCTCGCACAGCTCGATGGAGGAGCTGCCCATGCCCAGCACGAACCTCTGCCCGTAGTCGTAGAGCCGGCTCTGGCCGCTCAGGGTGCTGTAGATGTTGGTGAAGGACATGCCCGTGGGCACGCGCTGTTTGCCGGCCGGCCGCAGATCCGGCTGGCAGCTGGAGAGGGAGATGGTGGGGGTCGAATGGTGCTCCTTGAAGGTGTTGACGCTGTAGTAGCCGTTGGTGGGGTCCTGGACAGGGAAGAAGGATAAAGCTTTAGAGACTCTAGCCCGGCACTGGTTCTGGGGGGGGGGTGTCCGCCCCAAGGGATCCACGGAGGGGAAGAGTAAAAGGGAGCCATCGTGATGAGAACGGCCGGAGGGGCTTTGGGATCTAGGGACATGGGACCTATTAGCACCGTGATAACCCGTGCTGAATTCTATGGGTATCGTGCAATTTGAATAATCCTGAACTTCGAAAAAATAAGACTCTCCCTGGGAGTGGCCGCGAGGAGCCAGGCCACTTTGTGTGTGGGGAGGGGGTGGGGGGGTGGATGAGTGGAGGGTTGTCCCTAGGAAGGCCTTCTCCCGCTGTCTTGCCCAGCGGTCAGTGGAGGGGCCCCGGGCTCTCTCCGGATGCAGCAGCTGGATGTTGGAACCTGGATCTAGCTGTACTATGATTGCCCTCCATCTCTGCCAGTCCGTCCCACAGCTTCTTCACAACACCTGCTTTTTACCTTTAGATTCTGGAATTCTTTCTCCTCCTCCTTGAGCACCTCGAGCTGTTTTAGAACCGAGTCCTGCTGGAATTCCCCTCGGTCCATCTGCAACACAAAGGAGGACTTTCGGAGAAAGGAGATGGGACTCATACCCAATTTTCCCCGGGGGAGATAGACGAAGTTGAACTGAAGGTGTTTTCCCTAGTTACTTTTCCGGAAGGATAGAGAAGCGCAGATAGAATTTCAGACTTTATTATTTTTGCTTCTCAGACTCACAATGGGAGAAGAGAAAGAGGGCAATAGTGTTCTTACAATTTCCTTGTCTTCATTTGGGCCTTGGAGCTACCCTCTAAAAGCTCTGCTGGAACCAAATATTGGCTACAAATCAGTCCCTCCCTCGCTGAGTAAGTGGCAAGCTTCATCTAAAACCATGTCAGATTTATGAAAATGAGCTTCATCTGCCAGAAGATGGAAAACAATTAGACATAAAGCTAATAAACCCGGGTCCCTAACATTGATAGTGGATGCTCCATATGTTTTTGTTATATTAAATTTACAACCATCATGACGCATATTGTGATCCATATCATTTCCTGTTTCTCACATTTCTGATTACTTGTGATGTTTGTCCAAGGTCCCAGCCTATTCCCTGAACTGGGCCTCCTTTCCTGTCTCCCACCCTTCCTTCTAAAAGGTCTCTTCTTAAAGTCTTAGGGATAGGCAAAGACTTCTGTCCCGCCTCCTCTCCTCCCCCTGCTCCTGCCCTGTCCTTTCCTCCTCGATTCTTATTTGTTTTGGGATTCTTCTAGTTCTCCTGCCTACAGATCATCCTTTGAGGATGTCTTTCCTTGGCCGTAAAATAAGTGGAGGGAGGGTGGCTAGAGTGAAAGACACAGGAGGGTTGGTTTGGACCTGGACTTTTCTTAGCACTTTCTTTCTGCCAGAGCATATGTTGATCTTCCTAGGGAAGTGGTGTCCTGAAGGAATGGATCAGGGTAGAGAGCTCAAGCAGGAGGCTATCAGATTGGGAAAATGGTCTGGTCCACATCCCTAGGGACACCAAGGAATGGCCCTCTGTGGAAGAAGCTGGGCCCAGAACTTATCCAGGAAAACAATGAGTTACCACCGAAGGTTGGGCTTGGGCTCTCCTTGTCCCATGAGACAATTGGATAATGTGAAAGAATTACTTTTTTTTTTTCTTCTGGAGTTGGGATTACAGAAGAAAGAGTTATGGAAATGATCTTGGGCAGAGCCCCTGGACCTGCTGCTATATCTGTCCCTGTGGTAATTCGCCCTGATTGGCTAAAAAAGGAGGTGGGGAGGGACTTGTAGATTGGAACTGCTAACTACTTTATCCTTCATGCCCAGAACCTTAAGGAATAAATTCGGGGGATGAACAAGGGGCAAGAAATAACATTTTTACCATCAGCTGCTTGATGGTGGGGTGTTCCTCAGCATCCCTCCCAGAGGTGGGTTCCTTGTGGACAATTTCTACTCGAATGTCATTCTTTGCTGACACAACACCTTTCAGATCTGAAGAGAGAATGGGAAAAGTCAGATGATAAAACTATTCCTCCATAGGGAGCCGTTTCTTTCATTCACCTTTGTTCTTGGGATCTTTCCCTGGTACCAAATGGGGTTTCCGGATTCATGAGCAAAAAGCCTTGATTTGAAAATGTAGCACTGTTGTTTGTGGCTATCTGGGTACTCAGTATTTGAACCGTGTGTTGACTGGGTATTCAGTGATCTCTAAGGTATTTCTTAAAGATCATTGAGCATATTTTAGGATCCTCCACTTACATAGCACTTTTTGCAAAGCACTTAACAAATCCTAAGGGAGATAGGCTCTATCTTCTTCCCATTTTACAGATGAAGCAGCTGAGGTTACCTGACTTGAATAGGTCCCACAGGTAGTTAAATAAGTGTCTGAAGCTGGAATTGAACCGAGGTCTTTCTGAATTCAAAGTTTATTATGTTAGTATTTGGTATATACTAGATATTTAATAACTGGTTATTGACTGAATCTAAATTTATAATTCTCTCTACCTAGCTGCTTCTCATGGATTTCCTAGTTCAAGAAACTTAACAGTGGGGAAACTTGACCCATCAGTTCTTTTCTACCTCTAGGGAAATACTTTGGGGCACAAATTAGTTTCAGCTTTCCTGATCTTTACTTTTCCTGGCTGACATGTCTTTGTCCTTTGCTTTTTACACAGTGGCTGCTGTAGGTTTGTAGTCACTTCAATCATCAAATCTTATCACTTTTCCTCATGCACAATTCCTTTATTGGCAATTGAATGATGTTACTACTGGAAGTTTAAAACAATTGAGCACTGTGAAGTTGTGAGGCTAGGGATGGGTGGAGCTGGCAGCTGGACTAGGACAGGTGTGAAATATTAATTGAAATCAGCTGGTGTTAAATCAGCAACTTTGCAATGGAGAGACAAAAAGAGAGTCAGAAAGAGACAGAGAGAGAGAGAGAGACAGAGAGGGAGACAGAGAAAGGGAGACAAGGCAGAGACAAAAACAGAGACAGAGACACAGGGAGAGAAAAGGAGAGGGAGAGAGAGAGGGAGACAGCAATACAGAGAGAGAGAGACACAAACAGAGAGAGACAGAGAGGGAAACAGATAGGAGAGAGAGAAAAAGAGAGAAAGGGGAGAGACAGAGGAGACAGACAGACAAATAGAGAGACAGAGAAGGAGACAGAGACAGATAGACAAAGACAGAGAGAGGGGAAGCAGGAAAGAGAGAGAGATACACACAGAGAAGGAGAGAGAGACAGAGAGATAGAGAAGACAGAGACAGATAGACAAAGACAGACAGATAGGAGAGAGAAAGGGACAGAAAGGGAGGGGGAAAGAGAGAGAGACACACACAGAGAGACAGAGGAGAGAGAAATAGAGAGACAGAGACAGACAGACAAAGACAGACATAAGAGAGAGAGAGAGAGAGGTGGGACAGAGAGGGAAAGGGAAAGAGAGAGAGACACACACACACACACACACACACACAGAGACAAAGAGGCAAACTCATTGCAAGCGGGATATCGTGGGAGGAACCCTCCAGAGTTTTGAAGTCAGAAATGAAAAGGAGTCGGTTTTAGGAGTTGGCTGGGGACAGCTATGTCTGGGACCATCTCCAGGAATCCTAGCTGCTGACCAGATGGTGCAGCCATGCCTAGATGCGCATGAAGCCACAGGCCAAGGAACAGCGCACCGTATAGGTCAGGGCACAGTCAGATATATAGAGACAGTTGGGTTAGCCCCGGAAAACTGTGTTGGCCATCAAGAACTAGATTCTGGGTAACTTGAAATAAAATGCCTTTATCTTTTTATGTGTCTTCTCTCCTTTAAAATGTAAGTTTTTTGAAGTAGGATGTCTTTGTTATATTTGTATGAAAAACTTTTTCTCTGGCTCTCTCTCCTTCCTTCTTTTTCTCTGGCTCTTCCTGTCTCCCTGCTTCCATCCAATCTGCCCACTAAGTTAATGGTTTGATAGTTATTTGTTAATTATTTTCAAAGATCTAACATTTTTCTCAGGTGAATAAAATAATGTTTTCTAGCCACTGATCTTTGGCTGTTTTGTTTTGTTGTTTGTGTTACACACACACACACACACACACACACACATTTTAGCAATTTGTAAATCTTTTACTACTAAAATTCATATTTTTAAGAGGCAGATAGCTGGCAGATAGAACATTGAACTTGAAGTCAGGAAAACCCGAGTTAAAATTTAACCTTAGATGCTTAACTAGTTATTTGACCCTGGGTATATCATTTAATTTCTATTTGCCTCAGTCTTTTTAACTGTAAAATGGGAATAATAATAGTGCCTACTTGTAATGTTTAGCCCAATGCCTCTCTATACTAGGCTCTCTATAAATTACCCTTACTTCTTAAAACCCCAAACATAACTTGGCTTGAGCCTTGGGGAGTTCCCATTCAACAGGGCTGAGCAGTCAGAAATAAAGAATTTAGATCATTTTATTGGATAGAGACACAATTTGGATTGGGAAATATGGCCTTTCAGATCACATGGCTTCTGGTGGCTCACTGACAAGATGAAGAAGCTATGAATCTGACAACTCTGTGTTGGCTTAAGTCCATTAGAAAGAGAATAAAAGAAAACTTTAGGGTGCATGATTTTTCAGGTGCAGCTTCAGATGTTTGAGACTTTTTCCAGTCTTGCTTCCTATATTTTTGCGTCCATTTTTGAGCCTTCACATTTGCTTGTAAAACCTTCCTCATATCTGGCCATCTCTTGCCTCCTTCCTGCCAGTTAATGCGTGTTCTATTCTTCAGAACTGCTCAAAACTTACTCTGTGGGGAAAATCTTTTCAGGCTACTTCTACCTGGGCTTGTTCGCTTCATTCACAGAATCAGGGAATATTAGAATGGAAAAAGACTTGAGCGGTCATTTAAGAAAATTCCTATCCAATGCAGGAATATCTTCCATAGTATCCCTGGCAATTGATATTTCATAACCTGAACACTTCTAGGTTTGAGGTTGTTATTTCACTTGGATGCCCATCCTAGTTTCAGAAAACATTTTTAGAAAATTCCTTCTATTGAACTCAGTGTTTTTAATCAGTTCTATTTATTGGTTTAAAACTTTTGTTCTTTGGAGATGGCACAGGAATAATTCTCTTTCAAGTGACAAAGGACAATAATTTTTATCTTGTGTAGTTTTTCTCCACTGTAAACTCCTTCCCCCATACTCTTTCCAGGAGAAAAATTCCCTGTTCCCCTAACCATTTATTCCCAACATTTCTTTTAGCCACTTATCTGCATATATTGTCATATAATTGCATAGTGTAAGCACTTGTTGGTATACATTCTTTTCATTCTTTCTTTGGGACTGTTTAAAGTCCAATTTTGCCTGTTAAGCTGGAAGCCACTCAAGGACAAAGAGAAAGCCTCTCTCCCCAAACCCCCACCCCTCTTTCTTTTACCTCCCCTTCTTTCTCCTACTTTATTTCTCTTCCCCCTTCTTTTTTTTTCCCTCTTCCTTTTCTTCTTCTTTGTTTCACATCTCTGCCTGGCAAACAGGGCAGGGGGTTTATCCACTGAAGGAAACTGATTGCAAATGTTGGGATGACGGTCCCTATTGTGATGAGGTTCACAGCTTTTCTAGTCACAGGACCTACTCAAAGTTGAGTGCAGCTCTGTATTCTCACCCCCACCCCAGGCCCTGAAAAGTCCCCAATCCCCTGTTCCTCCATACTTCTCTGGGACCGGGCACAGCAGAAGGCCACAATGGTTGCCATGAGGACAAGGAAGGCCACACCGGCTCCCACTGCTACCCCAATGATGACAGACATTGGCACGGACTCTGTAGGGAAGAAGAAAATCCCCATTATGGTGGCGGTGTCTTTCTTACACTGTCACAACTTCTTGTAGCTCTTCCCTACCACGTCACAGCTGGAGGAGGGGGCCACACTTAGACCTCCCTCCTTCCTGGGAAATGGAGATTGAGGCGATATGGTAGAATCCCACCTAGCTTAGACTGATTGAGGACCACTGGTGCGGAAGAATTATGGCTGGGCGTTGGGGGTGGTACTGAGGGAGGGAAGTGGTATGAAGGTGACAAGGAGGAACTGAAGAAGGGATGGGGACTGGTGGGAGAGGACTGGCAGGTACAAACATTGTGGGGGTAAAGGGCAGACGTGCTGAAGGAAGGGGGAGCAAAGGGACGGGGAACCAGTCACTGGTAGGAGAAGAGTTCTGGGAGGCAGAAGGTGAGGAATGGTTGGGGCAAAGGAGGATGCCTTTGGGTAGTGGACAGGAGAGAATCATCAGCTCATTTTTGTTTATCTTGGGAAAGAGCTCTGCCTTTGGTGGCTCAGAAGCCTCTGCCAAGTTTGGACACAGAATGGATGGACAAATGGATGCATGGGCAATGTAACTTAGTGGGAGAGCCTTTTGAAGAACTTCCTGGCTATGCAATCTTCAATATGGGCACCTTTTCCCCTCCAGGAGATGGGTAGAGATGGATGGGGTAAGATCAGGTTTCTTATCCCCTGAAATATTGTTCTCTATGGACCCTGAACCCACAAGGAGGGCTAGGGAGAGGACAGTGAGATAGCTTTCAAGAAACAAAGGGGGACATCCCCTTTAATCTAACGGAGACACTCCATCTCCTCAATTCCCTTTTACCCAGCATTATTTTTTGATCTAAACTGGTCTTCTGAACTTTACTATTCTCTGATCCCACTGGTTTGTCTAGCTCTCCTTGTGACACTTCTGCCACTTGCATTCAGACCTGTCTCTAATGAAAAGGCATCCAGCCCTTTCCTTCTTGGGAGTCTCAGACTTGGGGAGCTGTGAGCAGCAGAGTGGATCACTGATTCTTCTTTTGGGAAGTCTTGGTCCCTAATCTCTCCAGAGTTGAAAGGTTCCCCTAGTCTTGGTGAACCAGCAGTGTGTCAGCTCCTCAGGCACCTAATGTTGGAGTGGAAAAGGACTTTAGGGACTCTACTCCCTTCATCTCCTCTGGCTAATAAACTGAAACCCTAAAGAATGAGGGGACTTTTTCAGGCTCTTACAACTTGTTAGTGGCAGATCAGGGTTTATTGAATGACACTTCCTAACTCTTTTCACTATACCATGCTTACCCTTGAGCATCTCACCAGGACAGGAAGTAGGATAGCAGGTAAAGATCCTCAAGAGTGAAAATGGTTTGGTCCGGCCTGACTCAGGCTCCAGTGTTTAGTATCTCAGCCTTCCCCTAGTTTTTTCTTTCTTATCTTCCACCTTGGGAATACATGTCCAGTAAGGCAGGCAAAGCCATAAGGCAATTATATTTTCTTTGGGCAACTCTAGAGTGGTTTTGTTCCCACCCAAGAGAAAAGAGAGATAATAGTGGCCCAAGGCCCTGAGACTCTGGCTACAGGGCTGGCATCCTAGGAACTCTCCTACATAGACTGTTTGGATCATCTAACACTGCTATCCAGGACCCCCTTTTTGTAGTTTCCCAGTGGTGGGTAGAGGGAAATATAGGAGAGATGGGGAAAATAATCCCCTGTCCCAATGCTTTCTTCTGTCTGGCACCAGGAGTCCTTGTAATGAGAAGAGGGATTTAGCGGATCTGGGGGTGACTGTTAGCAGACAGATGGGAAATGAAGACAGGTAAAAGAAACTTTTCTGCTTTGCCAATGGAAGGTTTCTGCAGGGGTGCTACTGAGACTATTTCCCTATGGTTCATGACCCAACAGTAGGAGGAAGATCAGAGTATTTAACCTTTGCCTGACTGTGCAAGGAGCACTCAATAGAGAGTAGGGTTGGCCAGTCTAGTCTAGGAGAAATCCAACAAGTATTTACTGGGCTAGAAAACACTGGAAAGAGGCCTGGGTTTTTGGTCAGAAGAATTGGGTTTGAGAATCAGCCCCCACTCTAGTGTAACATTGAGGAAGTTACTTAAGACTGAGCCCCAATTTCCTAACCTAAAAAGGTTTAGTGCTTGTACTACCTTCCAGGATTGTTGTAAAGATTAAATAAGATCCACAACTACAAACCACCGAGTATTAGTTATTAAGAACAAGAAGGAAGAGGTAGGATAGCTTCACATGCACTTCCCCAAGTCCGGCTGAGGTGGCTGCAGGATCTCCTGGGTGCCAGGATGATTGGTGGGATCTACAAGAGGGCAGGGCATACAGAGGTCCAGGAAGGACACCAGCGCAGTGAAGCCAATGGGGCAGAGGCTTCTTGTTATCTGCCTGGGTTCTGATTGCCTTTTTAGGTTTTGTACCAAGCCCCTGACATCTATGTCTCTTCATCTAGTTCCTGTGTGGTACGGGGACAGAACCCTTCCAAGCACAAGAGTTTGGAGCTGTTTGTTGCCTGGTGATTGGGGAGATGGGCAATTCCCAGGGATCTAAATCTGATGATAAGGTGCCGAATATCAGGCAGGTGACCCCAGGTAAGAGGGACACTTAGCACATATCAGGGGTGCAAATGTCGGGACCCCGAACATTCCAGCAAGTGACAGACAAGTGGTTGCAAAGAAGTCAGAGGCCTTCTGGGAGCCAGGGACAGACAAGGGGAGTGATACCCAGGGACACACAGGGTGCCAAAGGGCAGAGCTGTTTCTGAGAAGGGAGGGAACTATAGAGCAAGAGCAGCAGGCTCTGGATGAGAAAGCAATTGGGGGTGCTGGAAGTTGTGACAACTTAGGGGACAGGTTTCCCAGGGTCCCTGTTCTGACCCATGTTGGGGTAAAGAATAAAGCTCACTGTAGAGCCTCCATTCCAGCTCCTGTGGTACAAGTTGTAAAAGTTCTCCCTGAAGTGTGGGAGTGGTCAGTCTGGGGCCTGAGAAGCCTCCACCTCCCACCTAGCCAACCGGCCCTTCCCACCCCTCCCCTGGGCAGCTCCTTTCATACCTGCTTCCAGCCCAGCTCCCGACTTCATTTCCGTACCTGTTTGGAAATAAGGCAAGTGTCCACAGCTGGGCCAGGGTGGGGGTGAGGGGCAAGCTAGCTGGGAGGGCCTGGGTGAAGGCTGGAAGGGAATGCTCTTCCTAATCATAGCTCCTAGACCACCCAACAGGCTCAGCCCTGCAGAGTCGAATTTAGAATTTATTCAGCCAGAGTTAGAGACACCAAGGGGGAACAAGGTGGGTGGGGGAGAGAAAAGCAACAATGCCTGGGGACGTGGGATAGAGGGCTAAGGAGGGGGGAGAAGCGAGGGCTGAACATCGGGGGACACGTGGAAAGAGGCTAGGAGCTTTGGGATGACATGTGGATGATGTCATGCAAATTAGGTGCCAATAACCATGTAAACTAGAACTGCTGTTTGGAGTATGGATGCCAGGAGACAAGCATGATGGCACTGAGTATCAGAAGAACCTAATAAATCAGGAATCTCCCATCAGGGGCTGGGTACTCAGAGCTGGAGAGTGAAGTGGAAATGGCCGGGACTGGGGGGGATGGCCTGACCCCAACTCCTCTGCCTTCTGTACCCAACATCATCCTTCCAAGGAAGTCAGGGCCAGGGCCAGTCCATTCAGCTTGAATCATCTGTGGGGCATTTCCTCCAGGGACAGGGGAAATCCTGAACTTTTCTTAGGGGGAGAGCACAGTTGTAGCTTGAAGCTTGGGAAAATGGTCCTATGACCTAGCTTCCTAGCAGTTGGCTGTGTGGGCAGACATTGAGCATCTCACTTCCTCTTCTCTGTTACCTGGCAGGAGTTCTGGGCCTGCAGCTTTTGCTGAGCACCCAGCCATGGCCACCTCCCCAAACTGGAAGAACCTATTCACTCTGGAATTTGGGTTCAGCTCTCAGTCAGGGTTCAACTAGAACCGTCTCAGCAATAGAAATTGTTGGTTGCCAGATGCCTGGGGAGGCGGGCACTTCCTGGGATCTAACTCCGATGATAAGGGGCCAAACCCCAGGTAAGAGGGCACACTTAGCACATATCAAGGATGGAAATGGCAGGGCCTGAGCACTTCAGCAAGGGGATGCAAAGAAGTCAGAGGCCTTCTGGGAGTGTGGGGACAGACAAGGGGGCTATTCCCATGTCACTGGACAGCTGCTCAGCTGCCTCTGTATTGTTTCTGGTCCCAGAGCAGAGAATAACCAAACGTTTGGGCCGTCACGGGGAGCTGGGACTCTCCTTCCTTCCCTTTCCCCTTGTTTGGTCGCCCTCCCCTTTAGCCCAAGGCCCTGACCTTTCAGCTGACATTTCTAATTCTATGTTCATGGCAAGCTGCAGACAGCCCTTAGAGAGGAGAATTCTTTCCTGCCGGTTTGCCCAGGGTTGGGAATCCTCTGGGAACTCCCATCCAGCTGAGCCATTTCCACAGAGCCAATGTTCCTATCATACCAATGCTCTCTCTGATCTCTAGTGGCCACCTCTAGGCCCCAGCTGGACCCCCTTAAGCTTAGGGCCATCCCTACTGGCCCGACAACAGGATTGATTGAGGATCTTTGTAAAAATGGGAGAAGGAACAGGAGCAGGAGCTCGCTGCTGCTTGGCCGGCTTTGAGGCATCTGCCAAAATGGACCAACAGCTTGTTCAAGGGTAACATGAAAGTCAGGAAAAGACTTTGAGTCCTGGTATCTTGCCATTTGTTATGGGCTAAACTTTGACTTTGGCCAAACTATTCTCTACTGGGAGACTTTCTGAGTGTGTCTCCATGACAATGGAGACTTTTGTCTCAGTGTTCCAATTTCCTAGTAGACTTCTCTTCCCAGCCCTGAGTAAGGGACCCCCCCCAACCCAGATTCTGCTCTCCCATCATCATCTCCCTTAACAGTGCCCACCTTGCTCCTTGAGCCGTATTATCTCTGTGTCAGACCCAAAGCTATTCCAGGCTGTGCAGTTATAGATGGTCTGAAAGTCAGCCCGGACAATGTTGCTGATGGTCAGTGTGGAGATGACCCCTTCTTCAGTGCTGACCGTCTCCACTGTGTAACGCCCGGAGGTCCCTGACTCCAGGACGTTCTCTTTCCAGCTCCAGGCCTGGGAAGGGGGGAAGGCAAAGATCGGTCACTGATGCATCCTAAGGGCAACACCCTCACCTTCTGCTGCAAGCCCCAACTTTCCCAGCTTTCCTAACACACACATGCACAGTCAGAAGGCTTTGCCCAAGGGAGCACGAGGAGGCACCCTGCTCTGTGTTTTTCCAGAGAAGACAGGGAGTGGCAGCTGTCCTGCCTGCTTGGGGGAACCTGTCTGACTTCAACAGAAGCATCTTCCTGCAGGAACAGAACTTGCAAATGCACGAACATGGGCATGCGCCATTCTACACTTGCAGATACAGAAACACCCCCTCCTTCTGGATGCCATCCTTCAGAGAATGGGAACTGGAATCTTAGTCCCAATATGTGTCTGTCAAATCATATAAAGGGATCCCTTTACTTCCCTCCTTGTTTTTTTTCCTCCCCTGAGGCTGGGGTTAAGTGACTTGCCCAGGGTCACACAGCTAGGAAGTGTTAAGTGTCTGAGACCAAATTTGAACTCTGGTCCTCCTGAATTCAGGGCTGGTGCTCTATCCACTGCGCCACCTAGCTGCCCCCTACTTCCCTCCTTGTACAGATGGGAAACCAAGGCCAAGAATGGTAAAATCACTTGCCTAAGGTCACAGAGGTAAAAAAAAAATGATAGAATGTGAATGTGAATTCAGGTCTCTTAATTCAGAGAGTGCTTAAGGGTGCAGATGAATGGAAGGATAAATAAATGTGTGTGTGTGTGTGTGTATAAAATATCTGAAGGTGCAGGAATGCAGCCATCATTGCTCGAGTTCTGATATATGTTAGAATGTGTGTGCAGGACACTAATGAAGTGTGTGAAAGAATAGGCAGGGTCTGTGCTCCACAGTGTGACCACAGGGTCAGAGAAGGTTAGTAATCAGCTGGTACAGATATCCTTAATCTTTTTTGTGTCACGGTCCTGTATGACATCCACTGAACCCTTTCTCAGAATATTATTTTTAAATGCATAACATAAATATATATAGGAGTAAAAATGAAACTTAATTATGTTGAAATTAGTTAACAAAATCATAAAAAAAATTAGTTCATAGAGGACAGGTTAAAATCTCATCTAGTCTAATCCTTTCATTGTACGCATGAGGGAGGTGAGGTTCAAAGGTTAAATCACTTGTCCAAAGCTGCAAAGCTAAAGAGTTCTGGATTCTACCTAGAACCTGCAGCCTAGAGATCTTTCCCCAACACCAGCGACTCTCTCGACATGATAGTAGTAGTAGTACTGTTAGTACCTACTGACTGAAGGACATTATACCATGACAAAGGCTAGTACCATTCAATAGTGCTTTGAAGTACTTTATGGCTACATGAAGACCAAAATCACAGCTCCAGGTGGATTTGTAACCCTTAAAAAAAAACAAACTCTGGCCTTCCTCATCCATGGGGGTCTTAGCCAGGTTATTCCTTGGCCTCTGTAGCTGCATCAGCAATAAGTATTTCTTTTATATAAAGCATCTTCATACCTGTTTCCTGCAATCCCTGACAAGGAAACGAGATGAACAAGACTCAACAGCTGCCGCTCTTGTAGCCCGGATGTTTAATTTGGTGTGGAGGGCACCTACTCATGTCTGGCCTGCTAAACTGGCCCAATGCTGACTCATATGGCTGTTCTCCCTGAGCTACAAGTTCAGAGAGGCCCCAAACAGGAGTTTTAAGTCAGAGCAACTCAGAGAAAAGGGTAAAGGGGATTATAATTTGTGTCCCCTCTATGGGGTTAATATGGTGACAAAAATAATTGGTTCTTGGAGTATTTCATTACAAGTGTTTGGGGTAGGGGACGGCTTAACCTTTAAAAAATTATTATGCACATTCTAGTGAAGCTCGTCAGTCTCCTTTCAGAAGGAAATGAAATGTTTCAAATAATTGAAGGAAATACTAATTTCCAGTGAGAAGTTAGTGAAAATAAAGATGTACTTTTTATTCATTTATTCATTATTTTTTCTTTCTTTCTTTTTCTTTTTTCTTTTTTTTTTTTTTTGCCAACCCAAGTATATGTACTGCTTGAAATCTATTCGTGAAGTCCATGCTAAGAACCCCAGCTGCATTGTGAATGCAAAAGGATTTTATGAGTTAACAAACAATTGTTAATAATTCCCACTTGTTTCTTTGGAAAAATGCCCTCTAAGCTGGAAACAATTGACCAAATCATTAGTAAGTTAGGGTCTCTCATTTTAGGATAAATCTGAAATAGATAAGCTCAAGTTTATTGTTATCTTGTAGATGAGGAAGCTCAAGTCAAGAGACCTTAGTTGACTTATCCACTGTCACACAACTGTTTAGGAGTAAATCTTGGACCAGTTCTTTAAGAGTAGAAACGATTGTATTTTTGCCTTTGAATCTGCCCAGGGCCTGGCTCATAGTAGTCACTTGATAGATAAGTATGGATTGAATGATCCTTACTTCAGCTTTTTGTTTTTTTTTTCCTGATCCTCACTTTGTGTATATACGTTTCCATCTAGCCCTCCCTGCTCCAGTGTAGCGAGGGGCAATGGTCACCATTACTCACAATTCGGTCTGGAGGAGGGGTGCTCCGGATAAAACACTTGATTTGCCCTTTCTCGCCATGCAGGGCATGCTGGGTCTGGGTGCTGGAGATGATGGGAGGCCCTATGGAGAGAGATACCAACACATGTTAGGGACAGTGTCTAGTTTCTTCCCTCTTCACCCCCCCTCTCTAGAATGCATCTGCTAGAGGACTGGAGATGAACATGGATCAGCAGGAACTGAGGAAGAGAAGGAAGAACAGTCAGGGAAGGAAGTCTTTGCCTGGGTCTCTGAGGAACACCAGTGCCTCTCTAAAATAAGTCCAGGGTCCTATAGCTAGGTCAGCATGTGTCAGAGGTGGCAGCCCGGGGCTTTCTTGGCTCTGAGGGCTGCCCTCTTCACTATGGTCCCTAAGCATTCCTAAATAGCTCTCATTTCCCTTCGGGTTTCTTCTGATGTGGTCCAGCTCCTTTAGCTGATGCCATTCTAAAGAGAGCCGGCAGGGGAAGCTCTTGCCTAACACATATAGCGTCCTCTTCCCTTGAAACAGCTGCTCCAAGAGGATGGGATCTGGGAAGAATCCTGCTGGATCTCCCTGACAACCTGAACTGATGAAGCTATTGGGGGCATTTGGGCTTCCAACTCCACCAAACGGTCCTATATAGATAATCATAATAGTTTAAATTAAATTAAATTTTATTTAATTATTTATTAGTTTATTAAATTAAATTAAAATCAGTCTTATAAATATCTAATAATTAATATTAAGGAATAAAACAACAATAGTATCAAACAAATAAATTAAAAATAAATAATAAATAAAAATTAAATGACTTTTAAAAATTAAATAAATATAAAATTAAATTAGTTTATGAAATTAAATTGAATAGTTTAAATTAAATTAAATTTTAATTAAATTTTTAAAAAATCCTCTTAAGCAACAACCTTGTGAACAAGGCAATGTTATAGTAGCAGCATTATTATTTCCATTTTACAGATGACGATACTGAGGCTCAGAGAGAGCTTAAAGTGACTTGCCCAGGCATATAACAAGTAAGTGGTAGAATGAAGACTTGAACTGGGGTCTTTTATTTCTAAGCCCAGGGTTCTTTCCTCTACATACAATGTTGCTTCTTATTTAGTCCTCCTAATCTACCTAGTATAGTTGATAGAATGGCTAGGGAGATTAAGAATATTTATATTTTGAATGTTGAAAATTGGTCATTATCTAAACAATAGCCAGTATTTATGTAACACTTTATGGCTGGCAAAGGGCTTTACAAATAAATTTTTTTACAAATTTATTTACAAATAATATTTGTATTATAGCAATTATGGGAAGTAGGTGTTATTGTTTCTATATTTACAGATGAGGAAACTGAGGCAGACAGAGCTGTGCCCAAGGTCATACAGGTGGTATCTGAAGCCAGGTTTGAACTACCCATGTAACATCATTCTACAGCTATCTTCAGCCATATCCCATCCAACGGTAGTCCCTGAAATCACTCTAGCATTCTATTTTTCTGTGGCAGGTTTCATATATAATTTGCCCTGTTTCTCCTTCCTTTTTTCAAGAAAAGCAGTACAGAAAGTGCTTGAAAAGGCCACCCAGTCAACATTTTTCCCTATCAGGGAGTTCTTTCTCAGAGCTTATCCCAGTTTTTCATGTTACAGGGTAAAAGTATTACTACCAGGTCTGATTATGGCAGAAATGAAGAGGAGCAGCTGTGATGATTCTATAATAGCCTTTGAAAACCTGAAGATGTTTATTGCCCAGATATCTTCTATTATTGGATGTTATTTTGTACACTGGCTAATGAGTAATTCATTTTCGCTGTATAATGAGTTTCCAATTCATGAATATCTAATATCCAAAGGACTTAAATAAAAGAAGGGCTCCCTTAGCAGGGGACTGTCTTCTTCTTAGAGTGACCACGGGAATTCTTCTTTACCATTGGGGCAATTGTTTTTCAGCTCCCTCTGGGGATTTCTCTCCCTTACTAATACTCTTTCCTAAATGTTTGAGACTCACAAGACACTTTCTGTGTATACTATGGCAGGGTAAGAGTAGGGGAGAGGGAATATCTGTTTCCATGGCTTGGAGTTCTAGAATGGATTTTGAAATGAGTTTTCCCACAGAAGCAAGGCTATAAATAGTAATTACATTCAACAATATCTGATAACTTCAAACTGTGCATACCCTTTGATCCAGCAGTGCTACTACTGGGCTTATATCCCAAAGAAATACTAAAGAGGGGAAAGGGACCTATATGTGCCAAAATGTTTGTGGCAGCCCTTTTCATAGTGGCTAGAAACTGGAAGTTGAATGGATGTCCATCAATTGGAGAATGGTTGGGTAAATTGTGGTGTATGAAGGTTATGGAATATTATTGCTCTGTAAGAAATGACCAACAGGAGGAATACAGAGAGGCCTGGAGAGACTTGCATGAACTGATGCTGAGTGAAATGAGCAGAACCAGAAGATCGCTGTACACTTCAATGCTGTATGAAGATGTATTCTGATGGAAGTGGAAATCTTCAACATAAAGAAGATCCAACTCACTTCCAGCTGATCAATGATGGACAGAAATAACTACGCCCAGAGAAGGAACACTGGGAAGTGAATGTATATTGTTGGCACTACTGTCTATCTACCTAGGTTACTTATACCTTTGGAATCTAATACTTAATGTGCAACAAGAAAATTGGATTTACACACATGTATTGTATCTAGGTTAAAAATGTATGGGATTTCCTGTCATCTAGGGGAGGGAGTAGAGGGAGGGAGGGGAAAATTTGGAAAAATGAATACAAGGGATAATGTTATAAAAAATTACTCATGCATATGTACTGTCAAAAATTTTATAATTATAAAATTAATAAAAAAACAATATCTGATAACTTATGGATGAAAGAGGCTTTTATGAACTACTTTGGGAACCTAACCACTATTTATAACATTGCTGTTATATAGATGATATCCTAAGCAAATATACTCCAAGTTCTTTTAACCTGGCTTACCAACTTTTGGAACACAATTCTTTGGTACATTGGGGACTTCTTGTGTAGGTAATAATGCCACACACAAATGCCAGGGTTGGCTGACTCCACCTGGTAGATGGAAGGCTGCTTCCTTATGAAATAGAGATCTCAGAGGCTTACGTAAGAGGAAGCTGGGCTATCCCCCAATACCTAGGACAGTGCTTACACAGCGATGAGTTAAATGTTTATTGAATTTAATCAAGATCCTCTTGGCTGTGAAAACAACCAGAAGCTACCAGTCATTAGGGGAAGGAGATAGGCAGGTCTGAGCAGACCATGTTTTGGGATTGGATGGGATTTAGGTAGAAAGGAATCACAGAAACCCAGAATTGGAAAGGACCTCAAAGGCCAGGGAATCCAGCTTGGACCCGCACAAAATTCACTTTTTGTCAGGGGGATATCATGACTTCCTGAGGCAGGTCAATCTACTTTTGGATTGCTCAGATTGCCAGGGAGTTTTTCTTTATGGGGTTAAGGGCTAGGGTCTCCCATTTCACTGGCATTGAGTACTCTCACATGAGGAAACACCCTCCACCAAGCAGGTCAGCATATTTTATGTAACAGAGTTTTAGAGAGTTGCTTTAAGCATGGAGAGTCTACTCTAAATGATTTAGCAAGGATCACATAACAAGAATGTCAGAGATGAAACTTTAACTGAGTTTTCCTGGGTATAAGGCTCTTTCTTCTACAGTATGCTGCCTCTTAAATTTAATCTGCTTCTTTTCAACTTCCATTTCTCTTAGTTTTGCCTTTGGGATCAAATAGAATAAATCTATCCCTCTTCAATCAGTCAACATTCAGTAAGTACCTACTATGTGCCAGACACTGGGTTAAGTGCTAGATACAGAAAGAGGTCAAAGAGTTCTGCCTTCAAGGAGTTTATAATCTTATGGAGAGAATACATGCAAACAACAGATACAAAACAAATTATCTGCAGGATACATAGGAAAAAATGAAGAGAAGGAAGGCACTAGAATTAGAGAGAGGTTGAGCGAGGTTTCCTGTAGAAGGTGAATTTCATTTGGGACTTAGAGAAAGCCAGGGAAATCAGTAATCAGAGCAGAGGAGGGGGAGTATTCTAGGCTTGGGGAACAGCCAGAGAGAATGCCTGGAGCTAAGAGATGGAGTGCATTGTTCATGGAAGAGCCAGAAGGCTGATGTCATTGGATCAAAGAGTATGTGGCAAGAATTAAAATATAAAAAGACTGGAAAAGTAGGAGGAGGCTATTATATGGAGGACTCTGAACACCAAAGAGAGGATTCTGTATTTGTTCCACTTCCACATGACACCTTTATTAGAACTTTAGGGATCATCTAGTCAAATCCCTTTATTTCTCAGATGGGGAAACTGAAGCCCAGAGAGGCTATGTGGTCCTCTGATTCTAAATCAGTGTCCTTTCTGCCACACTGCACTGCCTTTGTCTGGGAGAAGATGGGGATGGGGTAGGTCTTGGGTCTCAGAAGAGCCATCCATTTTCAGAGAGCGCTAAAAACAGAGATGGGAGAGCTAGGAAAAGTGGGATGGGAATTAAGTTATTAGAAGGTGCCATTTGCTCTTGGGGTACAAGGATCCCCAGGGAATAGAAAAATCGTCTGCTATACTGGGTTCCTGATTCTCCCCCTCTCAATTCAACCTCCAGTTCCACCTAGAAATAGAAAAGTAGGATCGCTGAGGTCTTTACAGTGTGGACATGGTCTATATGGGACTCCATTCTGTGCCAGGGTAGTGGCTGAGATGGAGTCTTCTCTGAATGTTTCTGCATCACTCCTGGGTGGGGGATGGGGAGATCATGTCTCATCAAATACAGCAAAGAAGCCTGGGATGAGGGGTGCAGAGAATAGTAAATCACACTGGGAACAAAACAAAAAGCTGCAAATATAATTGTTGTTTTTTGGCCCCTTTAATTAAAATAGATTTGCATTTCTATGAGCAGCTCCCAGCTAAGGGGAAAAAAAGACTAGGTAGTTTATGACAGAAGCTGACTCCAGTATATGAATGAGGTAGAGAAGAAAGAGGAAAATGTAGTTCTCATTAAGAGTGGGACTGAGAAGCGATCTCTGAGTTCCAGGAGCCTCCCAGACCAGAAGGCCTGAGGTTTGCCCTGTCTTCCTCACCCACAAATTAGGAAACTGGACAGCTCCTGTCCATGGCAAAGATGGCCCTTAACTTTCTGACTTCCTTTAAAGTCTCAGCTAAAATCTCATCTTTTACAGGAAACCTTCCCCAATCCATCTTAATTCCAGTGTCTCTACCCTCTGCTAATTATTTTCTATTTAGTCTTTGCTTTGTATACATTTATTTTCACATTTTCTTCCTCATTACATTGTAAACTCCTTGAGGCCTGGGACTTTTGCCTTTTTTGTATCCTCAGTCCTTAGCACAGAACTTGTCACATAGTAGCACTTAATAAATGATGATTGATCAATTGATTCATGGTATTCTCACTCAAAAACTCCGCCCCCTCTTTCCACTAGGGCTAGGGCTTTTTAGTAGCCGTAAGAGCTAGGAGACAAGTGAATGCATGTTGCCCATGAGGCAGAGAGACTGAAGGAAAATCAGGCAGGCAGTCAGAATTAGAAAATAGGCTATGTCTCTCTTCCATGGAGACTAGTTTTCGCGGTTGGTAGGGAGGCCATGCCTAGATCACTACTGATTCAGATTTTTGATGAATCAGGTGAGACCTGTATGTCCTTAGAGATGGAAGTTGAGACCAACTCACTTCATTTTACACAGTAACATCAGCAACCATCCTCTCCCTTCCCTATCCCCCAAATATCATTCAGTTTCCGTGAAAGATTCAGCCCATTCCTGACTTTGTCACTTGAACTCAAGAGTTTCCTAGGCTTCTCTCCAATGATCTAAAAGCTATTTAATACTCACCCATTCTCCAGATAGTAGCTGGAAAATGTAGTTCCTTAGCTCAGGCCATTAATTAGCCACTAATTAGGACCTGCCAATTCCTCTCCTATCACTGAGTAAATCAATTCCTACCACACATAATGGCTTTAATACCGCATTATAATGTTTTAGCATCTTGGCTAGCTTTTTTACTTCCTAAGCTTCCCTTTCCCTTCTGCTAAGTTGGTTGTGGAAGAGGAGAAAGTTGAAACAATAGCTATGTGGGTGGGCTCCTGGGATCTTTTAGAGTGGGTGAAAGAGATAATTTTCCCAAGTATGGCCATTAGGCAGAATATCCAAGGGAGTGAGTGAATGAATCTCTACTCAATGAGGCTGCCATCTTGGGGAGTTCTATCAGGAGCAAACTCTGTTGCTTAAACTCCTAAAGGGACACTGGTAATATTGGTCTTCATAATGGCCACTATTTCCTTTCTCAAACTCTTTTTTAAAAAATTACTGGATCTATGATTTCATGGGTATAGAGACCTCTCTAGGAGGAAAACCTAACAAAGCAGATCAACACTCAGGGTTATAGAAAATTGTCTGGGGACACTGAGAGATTGAATGAACTTGCCTCTAGTCACACAGTCATAGAGCGTCAAAGGCTGGATTTGCATCTAGTCTTTTTAACTCTGAATCTGGCTTGCTACACAGTCTACCACCTTGCCTTTTCCCCCAGCCCTGTCCATATGAAATGCTCTGATGTATTTCCTCAGAGGAGGTTTTTATTTCTTTCTCTCTCTGTCCAATACTCTAGATTAATGGACTTAATAATGGGGTATCTGGGGATAACCTCTATGTCTTGGGAGTTCCAGTCTGGGGGATAGTGAGTCTAAGACCTGACCACAACTAAAATTTAGGGAATTTACTGGATTGGGAACTCAGAGACTCTAAGATGATATATGGTTGTCCCCTCCTCCCCCAACCCAATTTGATTTTAGGTAGCATTAATAGAAGTAGAGAGTTCAGGAAAAGAGATAAGAGAATCCTGTTATATTCTATTCTGGTCAGAATACAGCCACGTTTTAGGAAGGACAATTGACAAGAAGCTAGAGGCCAGGATAGTGAAGAATCTGGAAACTATCCTTTGAGAGTTATTTGATGGAATTGTAACTAAAGGCACAGAAACTGTTTTCAGGTACTTGGAAGGATATTACATGAAAGAGGGATTAGACTTATTTTTCTTAGCTCCAAAGAGGAAAATTAAGGATTAAGGCAGGTTATCTCTCTCTCTTTCTCTTTTTTCTCTCTTTATTCCTTCACATCTATCTCTATTCTCTCTCTCTTATATATCTCTCTGTAATATCTAGCTAACACATCTATCTCCCTATTCTTTCTATCACATCTATCTTTCTATTCATCTCTCTATCATATCTATCTTTATTCTTTATCATATCCATCACATATATCTATTCTATCACATCTATCTCTATTCTTTCTCTCATATATATATATCTATCTCCCATCACATCTCTTTCTTTTATTTCTCACTATTGTGTCTGTTTCTCTGTTCTATCACATCTATCTCTCTATTCTCTCTATCATATCTATTTCTCTATTCTCTCTGCTATATACATCTCTCTATTATATCCATCTCTTTATCCCATCACAGCTATCTCTCTGTTTTATTTATATATTATATCTACCTCTCCATGCTATTACATCTTTCTCTCCTATCTCCCTATCCTATCCATCTCTTTTTCCTATCTATTTATCTGACATCACTTGTTTCTTATCTATCTATCCTATCTTTCTCTTGTTATCCTGTCTATTGCATCTATCTACCTTTATCCTTCTCTTCCTCTTCCTCCTTCTCCTCCTTCTTTTCCTCCTCTTCTTCTTCCTTCTCCTCCTTCTCTTCCTCCTCACCTTTTCTCTCTTTCGGGCTCTTCCAGCATATGGAAATTATAGGGAGGATATTGAAGAACTTCTTAAAACTCAGCCTGGCCCAGGCTGAGAAGTGAGTTCTGCATCACTGGTGGTATTCAAGCACAAGATGACCACTCATCAAGGATGTCATGAAGAGAATTTACTTATCAGTATAGGAGTTGATTTCCATGAACTCTAAGGATGCTTCCCTAGCAGATAGTACATGATTTTATAGTCAGTAGTGCCTGAGCAGGACTGGCTGTACAGAGCTTAGGACCTCTTTCTTCTCTCTAGAGATGGCAGCAGGGTGATGGCTGAGCAAAGTGTCAGACAGCTTATGGGCAGGAAAAGACTCTAGCCTCTGTTGCCATGGATATAAACGGAGGCGCGATCAAATGCTGTTATTTTTAGCCCCGCAGTGCCAGTTTATTGGTGGCATCCTGGGGACATTAGAAAAAGCAAGATAACTGCAAGCTTTGGACCCTTACTGGGACAGGCTCTCAGTCCAGATAGACTTGCCCCTTAGGACTCCCAGGGTTTGGGGCAGAATAATCATGGGGCACTCAGGATGGGACACTCAGTGACTCTGAATCAGTGGGTGATTCAACAGAATGGTTGAACAGACCTACAATATTTGAGGAAGAATCTCTAGCCAAGGTGACTGAGGAGAGGGCAACTGCCAGTGGACAGTGTCCAATGACTGTTACAGAGCCTGGTGTCAAAACAGCAGGAGAATGGGAAGATGGCCCATCTCTGTGCTATTTCTGGGGGCCAACTCAATGCCTCTGCCCCATGGAGCTAGGATGGAGTGGGAAATATCAGGCATGGAGTAGGAACAATGTCAAGGAGTCTTAGAGGCAAGGGGATAATAACAACAACTGTGATAACAATTAGATTTTATAATGCTTAAAAGTTTTTCAAAGTTTTTCTCATGACCTTCAGAGGTAGATACTATAAAGGATTATTGCCTTCATTTTATAGATGAGGAAACTGAAGTTAGAAGAGATCAAATGAAATGATCAATATAAAGTGTTTGCAAACCTAAAAATACTATTTAGGTCCTAGCCATTAGCTATAATTACTGTAAAGTTATTTGCTCAAGATCAGGTTGCCTGACTCCAGGGATTTGCATTACCTTACTTTTGTAATGTATTTATATAAGACTATATAGGTGCTTCCCAATCACCCTTCTATTAGTTTCTGACCATACTCTGAATTCATGCCTAGAAGTTTTAGCCCTTTTATCTCTGGACTGTCTTTTCCCTCCTCTTGATTTGAGCCTTTCCCCATCCTCCATTCAAGTGCTTAAGTTGTCTTCCTAAAGCACTTCTGATCATTCCTTCCACCCCCAACCCCAATAAATTTTAATGGCTCCTTATTACCTTCAGGATCAAATATAAAATCGCGTTTGCCTTTTAAAGCCCTTCACAATTTGTTCCTTTCTTATCTTTTTAGTTTTTTTACATTTGACATATAGATTGTAAAGTCTTTGAGGGCAGGGACTTTTTTTGTTTCTTTTTGTATCTCCAGTGCATAGCACAGCATAGTATCTGGCACATGGTAGGCATTTTTTATTGATTGATTGGTTTTACTCTCCACTACAGAGTCTATGGTTCAGCGATGCCAGTTTATGGGCTGCTCCTTACCTGAGATGGATTATCCATCTCCTGACTCCTGTCTTTCCTCTGGGTGTCCCTCATGCCTGGAATTCTATCTTCCCATCTACTCTCTGTCTTAAGCAAATCTAACCTTCTTTAAGAACTTTTTTGGGAGAGGCAGCTCTAAGGACAGTACTGGTATACAGCAAGCACTTAATATATGTTTTTTCATTCATTCATTATACTAAGGATGTTTAGGGAAAAAAGTGGGACTTTTATTGAAAGGGATGGGACCTTTCTGAACTATCCATAAAACCCAATAGGGGTTAAGTGTGGTCTTATAGATTGATTCTGTTGCCTTCCTTGCTACCACCCCTCCAGGAAAATGGGAGTGGGATGTTACCGTTCACAGTCAATGACACTTCTCTCTCCCCAGCCCCGACTCGGGGAACAACAGCTCTGCACACATATTTGCCAGCGTCTTCTTGTCGGACAGTTTTCAGAGTCAGAGTGTTTTCATTGCTCAAGACCTGGGAAAGGATAGAAAAGGTCAGGTACCAGGAGTAAGGGAAAAGCTGATCTAACTCTAGGATGGTGGAGACTGACACAGCTCTGAGGGAAGCTGAGAAAAGGGCAAGTAAGTGGCTTCATTTTATTTTAGAAAACCCAGCCTCAGCATTCTCAAAACAAAAACATGAAACCCAGGATCTGCAGGAGAGGAAGACATTCCAGTAGTGGTAGGTGTCATGGAATGCAGAGCAGGAAGGGAGCTTAGAAAGAATTTAGTCCAACTACCTTATTTTAAGGACGAGGAAACTGAAGCTCAGAAAAATTAAATGAGTTGTCAAAAGATACAAAGTAAGTAGCAGAACGGAGATTTAACTCTTGTCCACTAACTCCAAGTCAGGCACTCCATATCTAGTTATAGTGTTTGCATGAGCTCTCTGTCCCTGTCTTTGTCTCTCTGTCCCTCTCTCTCTCCTTCCCCCCACTCCGTCTCTTTCTCTCTCGGTTTCTCTGTCTCTATCTCTCTTCCCCCCTGTCACCCATCTCTGTGTCTCTCACTTGCTTTTTCTGTCTCTCTCTCTCACTCTCTATATCTATGTCTTTCTGTCTTTTTTTCTGTGTCTCTATCTCTTTGTTTCTCTCATCTATCTCCATCTTTCCCTCTTCCTCCCAGCAAGGATTTAGTTACAAACTTAGTGGTTATGGAGTTTTGGGTTGAAACTAGGGTTCTCTCTATGGCTGTGTCCTGTTTTCCTTGCAGTGGTCCTTCCTCACCTGGGAAGCAGTGGCTAACCTATTTGGAATTTGTCTTCCTTGCTATGGTTGGGGGGGCAGGTGATCCAATCCTGAGTTCTGTTCCCTTCTTTTAGTCTCTGGATCTTCATTGCTCCTACCCTCCCATCTTGGACTTTCATTATGTTTCTTCTTGTAGAGCAAAGGACTGGTTAATTTATTCACACATGATTTATTACCCTCTATATTTTAAAAGAGGCTCAACCCAGTGGAATCTCAGGTGCTCCATATGGATCTCTCTGTCTCTCTTTCTGTCTCTCCCTGTATTTGTTTGTCTGTTTGTCTCTCTCTGTGAATGGTGGGAATCTTAGGGATTTTGGTGGTCTAATGGGGAAGATCCTTTGGGAGATAAGAAGAGCCTTCCTAATGATCCCTAAAATCGTAATAGATTCATCTATGATGCACAGGTAGACAACTCAGTTGCTTGGGATTCTCTCTACCATTTCATAGATCCTTCTTTTAAATGAGGATTCTTTTAAAAGATCCTTCTTTTAAAATGCTTTTCCCCTAAAAAATTTATGGAGAGCTCATTTAGTCCCTTTCCCTTGCAGTTTGAGAGCAGAAGGGATAGCATCTCTCAGATTGGGACCAGTAGAAAGAGGTCCTTGAGGACGCAGTCTTCCTAGGGCCAGACACCTACCACTCCAGAGCCACGTTTCATCCACACAATGGTTAGTGATGGGTTCCCTGTCCAGGCACAGTTGAAGACAGCATCAGAGCCCAGGTCCACCAGCAGTGACTGAGGCTCAGAAGTCATTCGAGGACCAACTGCATTCAGGGGAAGAGAAGAGGAGATAGGTCTGTTAGACTTTAACTAAAGGGATGAAGCTTTAGTTGTAGAACTTCAGGCATTTAATATAAGGAACTGGGGGAGGTATTTGGAGAAGATCTGGAGTGGCTTTCCCCCAGCCTTAACATCACACCCTTTATGGAGGTTGCTGCCTGCTTTGTCTATTTGGAATGATGATCTTGAGGTAAAAAGAAAAAGAGTAAAGTTGAACCTACTGCCTTCCTTTTGTTGTCTTCCCAGCCCCTTTCACCATTGCCTCATGAGGATACTGGACCCTGTCTATGCTCAGGGTAAGGGTGGAGCAGATGTGGGACTGACCCAAGGCAAAATGGTGGAATAGAAAAGTATATTTTTATGGGGTCTTCTGGAGACAATGTTTTACTTCAGAGAGCTACTCAATGAAGCCTTCTATGTTTTTCCTAGCTAGAACTTGCTGCCTCATATGACAATTTTTAAAAACTTATCTTAGACTCCCTACCCCCTTTCCATCTTCTTAGATTGTAAGTTCTCTGAGGCCACAAGCTCCATCTTATTTATTTTTGTATTCCCAATATAGAAGGTTTTCCTGTAGCAGGTAGTTAATAGATGTTTGCTGAATTGTATTGAAATAGTGGCAGTTTGAGGTGTTAGTCCGGTGGAGGTAATCTTTTCAAATTCAGAAAGCTTCATGTACTTAAAAAATTACATCAATAAAGTGTCCAGTTCTGTCTACAGGATAAGATTTTGGATCTATCCAGATAAAGGATACCATTCCCAAATTACCATCAGTAATCTAAGTGTGAATTTCTCCTCAAGTTACCCCCCAATATCACAAGATAAGGGAAGATCCTGAAATAATTCTCCTTCTTCCAGAGACACTCACAGTAGACATCCACCGTGCGACTGATGTTGGTGCTGCCCAGTGCATTGGTGACTTCACAGGATACTGGCTCGAAGAAGAATGTATGATCCACAGTGGTCTCATAGGAATCCTCAGATCCTTCCTTGATCACTTGGCCCTTCTTGGCCCACCTGAAACACAAGTGTTCCCCCCAACATGGTGGAGACCTCTAGGCAGCGAGGCTTGTGAGGGGGGTAATTATAGGGAAAAAAAGGTTAAGGGGTAGGAAAGAAAGAGGATGGAGTTCGTTTTTCTAAGAATCTCAAAGCAGTGTTCCCAAAATATAGAGAGGAGTAGGGATTCCTTTTCCCACAGGGAAACAGAAACATGGAAAGATATTGGCTCTCAGCCATTCCTTGAGATCACATCTCTGAGTAGGAGAAAGTAATCCTTGGGCCTGGAAGGAGAACCAAGCTGTTTCCTATTCAGCCAGTTTGTGTGAAAAAGGGTTTGAACCTTTCCTGACTTCAAGGCCTGCTCTATATCCGTTAAGGCAAGCTGATCTTATGTTTATTTTATGTCTTTGAGGAGCAGCATGACATGATGGATAGAGAATTGGTATTGAAGACAATGCTGTGTGACTCTGAGCAAGTTCAATCTCAGTGCTTGAAGGAACTCTCTAAGACTCCGAAGTTACAGAGAAGCTGTCAGAAATTTTCTATTCTGCAGAAACCATGCATCCATCCTTATGCTTATTTGAGTAGAGATGTTTCCTCCTAGTAGAGGACAATCTTTTGGAGGGGAGAGATCATGTGGTTTTTGGTCTTTGTATTCCCCATATAGTATAATGTCTGATACTAAATTGGAGCCTAATAAATGCCTTTAAAATGAAGTTAGAGTCTTTACTGAAAGTCAGCATGATCCCCATCTGCTTACCTTGATAGCGAATCAAGGAGACTTGCATCCAAATTTGACTTCAGATCTTTACTCCTATGTGATCCTGGCCTTAAACTCTTATCTAACTACTGAATCTGTTTGTCTCAGTTTCTTCAGTCATAGAATTAGGGTAATAATAGCCCTATTTTGCAGGGTTCTTTTGAAGATCAAATGAGATCTCCTTTTACCAAAACAAAAATTGTAAAAGTGCTTAGCACAGTGCCTGGTACATTCCCTGCCCTTCTCTTCAATCAGTTCCCTCTGCTCTTAGGCAAGGTGGGCTCTTAGTTTATGGAAGGCTGCCTGATTTCTTAGAAAGTCCTTCCCCCTCCTCAGCTTGACACTGAGTAGATCATCCTTCTCTGTGCAGGTCTTGATTTAGAGACAGAGGGAAAGGCCTTCTCTGGCCAGTAAAGGTAAGCCTTGGACTGGGCAGATGGGGATCAAATCCTTCTGGGAGGGACTCCAGTGCTCTGGAGAAGCCCCGGGGTCTCTCAGAATGGACAAGAAGGCACTTATACCAACCCAAGATCTCTTACAAAACTACCCTCTCTCCAAGAGATACACTCTTTTAATGATTTAGCTTTTCCACTATTGAACAATTTGCACCTTTTGGTAAATTTCTTTTGTGATCTACTTCCCTTGGGCTGCATTTAAAACCTTTTTTTTGGGGGGGGAGGTAAAAATGGAGATCAGTTATTCCCTTCCATCCAATTAAACATTATTTTTGCCTTGTCCTTTTCTCTCTGAAAGTTGAATTAAGTAGAGGGGAAAGGATGAGGCAGGATAGTTTTGGATAGTGGATAGAATATTGGACCCAGAGGCAGAAAAACTGGATTCGAATACCACCTCAGGCATTTATTAGCTGTGTGACCTTGAGCAAATTAATTAACCTCTCTGAGTATACCTCACTTTTCCCCTACATCATATGGTTGTTGTGGGCATGAAAGGAGAAAATGTATATAAAAAACACTCTGCAAACCTTAAAATATGTCAGATAAAATCTTTATTATTTTCCCCTCTTCTTGGGCTTCCACAGCTATTTCCCTGGTTTCCCATTCTCTTCTTGGCTTTTTTTTTTTGTCCATCCCCTTGCTCTCTCTGCCCCAAAAGAAACCCACCCACTTTTCTGCAATACAAGGGAACCCCTACATGGGCACTGAGAGGTTAGAGTCATAAATCAATATTAGGTAACAATTAAGAAGAGCACAATTAATACTAATAATATGATTTGACTACAGAACACAATATCTTTCCCCAAGTGCTCAAGGAGGTTCCTAATATGCTATTATTCATGAGTTATTCATGAATCATTTCAATTTTTATTTTAATTTAATGATCAGACTTCAGAGTCAGACAGTGCTTGTCCAATGCTAGGAAACTCTGGCTTATCACTTGTTAGAGATCTGTGTCCCACATTTCTTGGAGAAGGACAGAAAGGGAGGGGGAATTGAGATGGAGAGCAGGGATACCTGGAAGGTTGATTTCCAGGCTAGAGGCTGAGGCATTTTGGGGACTGTCCATGCATCTATTCCAGACACTTAGACTCCCTTGTTTTTCTCAGGGCAATACAGGGCTGAGGGACAAGCTGCTTGGGCATGATGAGTGGCAGTCTGGTGCAGGGGAAGGAACACTGGATTTAGAGCCAAAGGAATTGGAATGAGTCTTAGCTTTTCCTATGTGACTTTGGGCAAGACATTTAGCTTTGCCCCTCAGTTTTCTCATCTAAAAATGGAGAGGTGGGTAAATGATCTTTACAATTGCTTCCAAATCCCAATATAACCTAAGTCCAGTTTTGGGGTGAAGAGTGGTATCCTCATTCCTTAGTCTAGCTCTCTTTTCTGTCCTAACCCAATCTAAATTTAAATACTCTCTCTCCCTCCCTCTCTCCCTTCTGCCTACCCTTCTCTCCCTCCCCCCACTCTCCGCTTCTCGGTCTCCCTGCTTTTCTCTCTCTCTCTTGCTCTTCTTTCTCTCCCTTCTCTCCTTTTTCTCTCTCTTCTATACCTTTTTCTCTCCATTTCTCCTTTTTTCCTCCCTCCTTCCTTTCTTCTCTTTCTCTATTTCTCTCTGTATCTCTTTCTCTTCTCTCTTCCTTTTCTCTCTTTCTCTCTTCTCTCTTCCCTTTTTCTCTCCCTTCTCTGCCTCTCTTTCTCTCCATTCTTCTCTCTTTCTCTCTGTATAGGTATATATATATATATTTTTTCTGTGTCTCTATTCTCTTTTTCTTCTATCTCTCCCTTCTCTCTCCTTTTCTCTCTCGGCCTCTCTTTCTCCCTCTCCTCTCCTCTCTCCCTTTTTCCTTCTCTCCTTCCCTCTCTCCCTCTTTCTCTGTCTCTTTCTCTTCTCTCTCTTTCTCTCCCTTTTCTCTCTCCCTTCTCCCTCTCCTTTTTTCTTCCTTCTCTGCCTCTTTCTCTCCATTCTCTTCTCTTTCTCTTTGCTTGCTAGTTTAGTGCCACTTTTCTCCCTAAAGGTACATGCAGTGTGGAATGGAGATGAGAGGAGGAAGGAATAGAATAATCAGGGTAGTAGGCACTGCATGAGTAATGGAAATACAGACTAAGAAGCAGAAATGGTCAGGAGCTGGATTTGGTAGTGACATAACTCTAACCCCTTCCCTAAATCTGGCTCTGCTTGGGCTGCCACCTTTCTCCCTTCTGTTGCACCTTTGATTTATGTTTCATTTTTCCTTTTCCTTTTCCTGTCCCTAGTCTTTGAACCTCAAGTTCATAGTCAGTGTAGTGCTTCCCCCTTACCTGGCAGGAGGCCCTGGCAGGGGCCTACTTGTTTTCTGTGTTTGCTTGTCATCCAGGGACAGACTCACAATTAGTGCTTCCTGGGGTGAAGGGGGTTCATGGTAAGAGGCTTAGGTCCTGTTGGGGAGGGCAGTGGCACTATGAGTCTATGTGTGTCTGTGTATATCTCTCTGTACATATTGTATGACTGGGACCTCTGTTGCCCTCATTAGCACTCACAAGGAGCACATAGGCCTAGAGTTTCCTTTCTGTTGAATGAGTTCCTATTCATGTTTCATAGGAAAAGATGGGTTACCATTTTTATTTCCTTTCTCCTGAGGAAAGGAACCAGGCTGATTTCTCCTTTCCTGAGAGGGAATGACCAAAAGTCCTGGCTGAACGTAAGGTACATGGAAGATGTTCTAGGATCGCCAGCCTAAGAATTCTAATAGTCAATGTATTTTTGGTTTGGGTTCTAATAGTCAATGTATAATTGAAGATGCTATTAGCTTCCCCAGGCCAATACTAGAAAAAGTTTCTGATCCCAATCTTTAACTGCCCCCTTGAGGTGGATGGCAGCTGATAGCTAATAATAATATATTGTAATAATAATATTTGTAAAATATTTTAAAAGAATGCATATTATCTTCCTTTAGGCCTCAGTGTACTGGAGTAGTTTATTCTTTATTCCCTGATAAGTAGTGACTATTATCTTCATTTTAAAGATGAGAAAACTGAGCCTAAAAGAGACTAATTTAAGTGATTTACCCATGATTCCATAGCTAGTGAGTGCTTGAATCAGAATTTGCACTCGAGGCTTCATACCTGCCCTTGAATTAATATTTCATAAGGCTTCTGGGGAAGAGAGTATGTGGGAATTAGCTCCTTGAGTTACTCAATCCTAAATTCTCTGGAGGGGGGAGGGGCTTTAAATCTTCCAAGGATATACTGCACACCCTAAAATTATTCCTAATTCCTGCTACCTTAGCCCTTTTCTCTCTTCTTTTTCTCTTGTTCCTTTTCCCCTTCCCTTTCTTATCCTTTTTTTTCTTCCTCCATTGTTTTTCTTCTTTTATCTCCTTCTAAAACAATTTGTACCTGTTCTACCTCGGAACATAGAATATAGCCCAAGAATATAAGGTTATAATCCCTTGTGATCTCACAGCTTAGAGGCTTTTCCAAAATTCAGATAAAAATTATTAGTTGTTGTTAAAATTATGAGAGTAACGAATATGAGTATGATGTTTATAAAGTGTTTTCACATACATTATCTCATTTGATACTAAGTAAGGAGCAATTAAATACTCTCTGAAGCTGAGAAATAATATTTAGATATGAAGGCATAAGATAGAAGTAAAGCCTTTTTTCCTTCAAGTTATCTCACCCCCTTCTTTTCTTCTCCTTTTTTCATCTCCTCTTTTTTCCTCCTTCCTCCATCTACTTACTACCTCCCTCTCCATTTCTCAGCTTAAACCATTCCCAATCAATGCTTCATTTGGTCTGAGCCAATATAAGAAGATTAATTATTTATATCAACAGAAAGAAAAACAGCTTCGTGTGTTATGAGGCACTCAGCCTCAAGTATCATCACCAAGTTGGTTTTTCCACTCCTCCAAATCAGGACAGAAAATGGAATGGGGTGGGGGTGGAGTGGGGGTCACAGAGAACAGAAATGGAGAGTGATGTGGACCCCTGAGGAAAGGGGAACAGAGTATGTGTGGATGAGAGGAAAGATTTCTTGAGATCCTCTCTGCTGAGAGGCCCTGCCTGTCCACCCAGGAGACTAGGCATTTTTCTGCCCCTCCCCTGAGTTTCCCTCCCCCTCCCAAGTATCTAATTTTGAGAGAAACAAGAGGAAAAAATACAGAAGAATTGGGAGTGGACAAACCAATTCATCCTATATAATCTTGTAAAAATCAATTGTTTGTGTGAGAAGACTGCCCTCTTCTCTCAACATCTTCAATCCTCCTGGAGAGAGAAGCAATCTAGAGTAGATTGTGGTGGGGGTAGAGATGGGGCTTGGAAGGAAGGGCAACCTCTCCCTTCTGCTATTTTAGAACAAAGGGGATCTGAGTCTCTGCAAAGTCAGCTTAGTGGCTTGGAATACTGGAGACTTTTTACTTTCACCTTTGGGCTATCCTGGTCATCCTGAAGTGAGGGGCTTTGCCTGTTTCAATTATGTCAGGTCCTGGAATGCCCAACTGCCTGACAACAGACCCAGTTTCTGTGGCTGTAAAGGTCTATTGGTACAGCAGTAGCTAACAATTATATAGCACCTACTCTGTGCCAGTCACTGTGCTGAGCATTTTACTATTATTCTCATTTGATCCTCTCAACAACCCTGGGAGCTAGGAGTTATTATCTCCATTTAACAGATGAGGAAACTGAAATCAAGACAGATTATTAAGGCACACAATTAATAAGGGTCTGAGGTAGGATCTGAACTCAGGTTTTCTAGATGTCAAGTTTAGGGCTTTTACCCATTACACCCTCCACCTCTAGTGACAGAGGAGAAGGGAAATGAAAGCCAGAGAACTTATCACCCACAATCCTTCTAAACTGAGGTAAAGCTTTCTGCATTTTCTTGCAGCCTGAACTCTTCTGATTTCAGGAGGGCTCCCAAGCACTCTGAATGGTTGTGAGGACTGATAAGTGGGGAGAGAAGGAGAGTGGAGAATTGATGTTAACCAGTGTCCTGTTGCAGTAATGAGGCTGTATAGACAACTGGAATTTAATAATAACAACAACAATATTTATTTATTCCTTTACATACTTTATCTCAACCTATACCAACCTAGAAACTAAGGCTATTTATTATTAGTCTCATTTTGTAGATGTGGAAGCTAAGTCTCTAATGAGGCAGCTAAGTAGAGTAAGGAAGCCCTAAATTCAAATCTAACCACAGACACTTTCTAATTGTATGATCCTGGGCAAGTCACAGATCTTGATCTAATAGTAACAGTTCATATTTCCATAGCAATTTAAGGTTTACAAAGTTTTTCCTTCACAACAGTCCTATTAGGTAGGGGACACAAGTACAATTGCTCCCATTTTCTAGATAAGGCAACTAAGATTCAGAGATTATTCTGACTTAGCTAATTAAAATTCAGACTAGGTGTCTCCTGCCTCCAACTTATGTGTTCTTTTCATTAGATCATCCAACCTCTCAAGCCATCTGAGGGAATCAAGGAATTTTTGTATTGGAAGGGATCTTAAAAAAAATCAACTCTTTTGTCCTTTTTTTTTTTTTTTAAGTTTCATCCAACACACACACATATAATATATATATATATATATATATGTATATATATATATATATATATATATATATATACATATATATATATATATATATGTATGTAATTTTTTTTGCTTGATATTTCACATACTTTGGTGGTAGAGGGCCCTAGGGAATAGAGGTAATTTACAAAGTCCCAATTAGGACTATAGGCCAGGGGACCTGAGGATAACCACCTGCCTTAAGAATGAAGGGGCTCAGGTGGGATAGTAGCTCACTATCTGGCTGGCTACATCAGATGCTTTCAGGGTAATGAGAGAAGATACTACAAATATAGTAGAATATATGTAAGTTATACTTTGTATACAACTTATTTATGATATGTTTGCATGCAACTGTTTCCTGTCTGTGATCTGTGTGTATAAACTTGGAAATATTTTCAAATATAAGATATTATGTAACATTTATATATTTATCTTTGTACCTGGCATAATTTGCAGGGAATGGTAAATTTTTCATGGGGGTGGGTTGTAACAGATTCAGTAGGGAAAGGATTACAATTCTCAGGATACCTGAACACAGATACGATTGCTCTTTGGAGGAAAGACACTTTCCCCATAAGAGTGTGTCTGTGAAGAAGCTGTGGGTTGGCGGGATGGAGATTTCTGGGAAGAGAGGGAAGAGCAGAAATCTCTGATGAGTTCATAATCAGGCTGCATGTGATAACCTGTGGGCAGTGGGGAGATGGTAATTGCTACTGGACAAAGGGCACATAGAGAAGCTAATCTGGGAGAGGCGAAAGAAAACATGAAGCTGGAATCAAGAAACTGTCTATACCTTGAGTCCCTAAAAAAAAACTGAGTGTTTAGAGGAACTTGATTCCAAATCCCTGGGGTGGGAGGGAAGGAGGGAGGGTGAAGAAGCAGAGGAAAAGACAGGTTTGGGATTATTTTCATTTGGTCATCTGAACTGAGATTGTTTTCTGTTGCTTTCATATTCATTTCTGGTGTGAAGTTTTCTCATTTTGTCTTTTAGCATGAGTAACTGAATCCCTAATTCTGCGTCTGTGGGATCCATATGTCTATCTATATCTAAGTTATACATACATGCTTGCACAAATGTATACTTGCAGAAATGTATCTGGGTACGCATAGCTGTCAACAGATCAAAACTGATGTGTCCTGGAAAACCCACAATGGAATCTTTTATCATTCCATCAGTTCCATGTATGTTCCATGCAAGACCAGGCTTCCAAGTATGGATCTTTGGATCTTCTAGGATTTTCTCACTTCATCTCTCAACATTCCTCTCTACTTTGTGTTCTCAAAAGTCAGAGCCAGCCAAACATGCATTTTCTTATTAAATTGTAGAGCTTTCCAGAGTATACAAAAGTCTATCATTCAGCATGGTATTTCCAATCAACCTTCCCTGAGCCCAGTGTCTACCATATAATAATATAAAATGTGGGATAGGGACAGTGATATGCTGGAGCCAGCTCAAATTCAAGAGAGCTGCTTGTTAAATTTTCAATGTAAATTGGGAAATGCTGATTTGCAATCAGGGCTTTATTTATTGTTTTGCTGATTGTCTAGACCTAAGGACATGATTTAGAAAATGTTAACACTGCAGATTAATCTTTAAAGTATGTCATGGGCACCTGTTCTTTCTCTGGTTATTAAACATTTACCAGCATATCCCTGACAGAGGTGATCTTTACCTGCACAGATATGTGTATATATATATATATATATATATATATATATATATATATATATATATATATATATATATATATATATATATATATATATATATATGTTTGAAGGGGACAAATGGATGACCAGATGACCAGGTGGTAGCTCTTACCTGTACTGGGTGACTGCTGGGTTAGCCTTTGCAGAACAGTGGAATTTGACATCATTATTTTCTAGCACTGGCTGTGGCTCCACAGACAGATTGACAAGGGGTGGATCTGCAAAGACAAGAATATAGTTAGATTTGAGGCAAAAGGAATAGTGGCTACCGTATGGAAGAGTCCAGGCTAAAGACTTCTTCTTTGTAAGAGAGAGACAGCCTGGAGTTCAACTACAGGAAGCATTTGTGTAGCTGCTGCTCTAGCAGCTGCCACACGACTGAAAAGACCCCCTTGTAATGCACAAGAAGGATGTTCCTGGAAGGAAACCAGGACCCTTTCTTAGCAGAAATGGGCGTAGGCACTTGGCATTTAAACAGAAACTTTATTCAGGAACTCACAGCTATTATAAACCCTCTGGGTCAACATTGGCCAACTCCTGACTTTTAGGAAGAATGATCAACTTCCTAAAAGGATGTATGTATTTGTGTGTATATTTAAAGGCAAACTTCCTGCCTTTGAAATGTCTGTATAACATTTCCTAGAATAATCAGTTTGGTGCATCTGTTTAACTTGCAAGTGACATTTATGCCCTTTCATCAGTTTAATCATCTCCACTGAGTTCTTATTGGAGTCACAGGGTTTTCAGTTCCTTGATCAACCCAGAGAATTTTCCTTTTATATGATAAGCAGTTAAACTTGAGAGTGTTGAGTTAGATGGGGAGATACACACATACACATATAGAAGAACTTCAGGAAGACAGTAAAAGCAAGAGATTTATTATTGTCTAGTTGTGTCCAACTCCTCGTGACCCATTTGGGGTTTTTCTTTTCCCATAACCAGCATTTATTTATTAATTTTTTGGGAGGATATGTGATATTGAAAACATAAATGAAGCATTTTTTTTAAAATGGTTGTGAAAATTAACATTTCTATATAATAACAAAATCCAGTAAAAAATTCAAAATTGCTAAAGAATACATACATTGTCTGAGAATCAATCTGCTGAGGAACACTGAAGACTTATAGGGGTTTACCAACAATCATTCTTTAAAGAAAACTGAGGCAAACTGTATTAAGTGACTTGCCTATAGTCACCCAGCTAGCAAGTGTCTGAGACTAGATTTGAATTCAGTCTTCCTGGCTTCAGGCCCAGGACTCTATCCAAAGCAATACCTAGTTCAGCCCCCAAAAGCATATACATTATATGTTTATAAATTATGTCTATAATATTATATATTTAATTATATATAGTTTCCCTAGTGGAAAACATGATGGATTTGACTTCAGAAGACCTGGTTTCAAATCCCATTCTTGCCATTTTTTTTCCTGTATGACCTTAGGTAAGTTAATCTGTTGCTGGGCATGGTGGTAAGCACCTGTAGTCCTAGCTACTTGGGAGCTTGAGGCAAGGACTGGGGGATTTCTTGAACCCAGGAGTTCTGAGATGCCGTGTGCTATGCTGATTGAGTGTCTGCACTAAGTTTGGCATCAATATGATGATCCTCTGGGAACGGGGGACCACCAGGTTGCCTAAAGAGTGGTGAACCAGTCCAGATTGGATAAGTTAGTCTGTGTCTTGACCTCATTTTCCTTACCTATAAAACAATAGGCTTGAGTTAGATGATTGGTCAGGTTCCTTCCTATTCTAAATTTATGGTTCCAAGAAAGACAGAAGAGAACAGGATGGGGAAGCAATAAGAGATGAGTCACAACAAAGAAGAGACAGAGGGATAGGGAGAAATCAAGAAACAAAGACAGAGAGATAGATGCTAAGAGTTATTAGGACTTTGAATTTAAATAAGAGAAACAGAACTCAATAAGCCAAAGGACAACAGCATCTTCCCTTCAACTAGAAAGAAAATAAACCTAGATAAGTCAGCCACTCTCTCTGCACATGTCTCTGTCATCCTTTAGCTGTGTCTTATTTCTCTGACTTTGATAACTCACATTTATAGAGCACTTCAGGGTTTGCAAATAATACTTTAGATACATAATAACTGTATTTATTATTCCCATGTTGTAGATGTAGAAACTGAGGTACACTGATTTGCCTATGATTATGGTGATTGGGTGGGTGAGGTGAGTATGGTACCCAAAGCTGAGCTAGATTTCTTTTTTTTCCCACAGAGGTTGATTTCTGTCAAACAAGTTTGAAAAATAACTGAGATTCCAGGTCATGGAATGCGTTTTGTTCTTAATTAAACAGAAAAAAAGTTATGTTGATACTCTTTTGCTTTTAACATCATTGTAGTTTTTACTACCCTCCACATTTGTAGTAAAAAGTAAATAAAATACAACAAATTGATGTATTAGCCATGTCAGAAAATATATGTCTAATGAAGCATAATCTCCAGGACCTTGGTCATTGCTGTTTGGATCATAACTTTATTTCACAATTAACTAGGCAAAGAGCAAAGAGTTGGACTTAGATCTGATTTGGTCCAATTTGCTCATTTCACAGATGAGGAAATTGAGGCTCATTGAGTTTTAAGTGACTTCCCTGAAGTTACATGGTCGGTTGGTGGGAGATGAAGGACTAGAAATGTGTTCTGACTTCTACACCAGCTTCCTTTTTGCTACAATCTTGGAAAATCCCATTTTGTTCCCATTCAGTGTCCCCTGGGAGATGCAGAGCTTCTTGATGGAACTATGGGAGAACAGTGAGTGACTGGAAAGGACACTATCCCTCAATTTTAGGTGAAGTTTATCCTGGTCATCTGGTCTATCTATCCCAATAGTCAGGACATCTCCTGGAAGTGTCCAAAGATGGAACACTTTGGGGTGGGGAAAGAATCTGCTCTCTCAGAGCAGTGAGCCCAGGAATTGTGAGAGGAAATATTTGTGCTGGGAATTCATAGTTTGGGTGACTGTGGGCAGCTGGGAAAGACTGGGATGTGGGAGCAGGGAAGGGGAAGACCAAGCTCCCTAATTAGCAGGGGATGAATCACCATGAAGGAACTCTCTTCCCTTCCTCTCTTCCTATTTTCCCTACCTCCCCCTGACTCTGGCTGGGGATTATTTACTCTGGAAGGTGTCTGCCACCCAAGACGCCAACCCACCTGTCTTTTCATGGAGAATTATGAGGCAAATTATAGGTATTTGCAATTTACTCTAATCTCATTTTAAAATGTGTAATTCAAATGACAATAAAGACAAGTATAGTGACGAATACCAATGAGAGCAGTGCACATAGCCAGCCCAGATTGGTGCAGGCTTTTTCAGGCCCCTTGCCTCCTTCTGACTCTGCCCTATCATTACCTAACTGCAGCTAATCACCTTCCTTTGTTAAGTATGAATCATGAGGCTCCTCACTGGGATATGGCTCACGCACATGTGATTTGGGGATTTGATAGAGAATTCTTTCTACATATACCGAGACCCAAAGACTAGGGGTATTACTCTTGATATCTCCACCCTAACCCTGCCCTTGCCCCAATTGGAATGGGGTTGTGATGGGCAAAAGCTTAATAACTGATGCATTAATAATTATTGTAATAATCCAAAATATATGTTGCATTAGTCAACCAATAATGACTTGTTATGATAATTGCAAGAATGAGATTACTTGATTTAATCCTATTGAAAGCAAGCACTGTGTAAATGTGTTCATTAGTCTGAATTCAAGAATCTTATAGGAAACTCTTTCTGCTGCTCCCCTCCCCCTTGCCCAAATTATTATGATCCTTCCTCCCTTAGACCTCACATAACTTTCTGTTTGTGTTTTCCTTATGTACTAACCAGTAATCATTTTGTATTGTAGTTATTTGCATATATACTATATCTCTCTACTATTCTGTAAGTTCTCTGGGCAGGGAGCAGGTTTTAGAGTTTTATTTACTCTTTAAATTAGACCTCTCAAATGCCTGGCAGTGTTCAATGCATAGAAGGAAATTAATGATTATTTGTTGCTGTTGGAATCTGCAAGAACTATGTGAATGCATTTATTAATATCTCCAAAAGTACAACTAGAAAGAAGTTGAAGTTAGGATGGAAAAGATAACACTAGGCTCAATATCACTTCATTTCATCTCACCTTAGTTATGATACTATGATACTAAAATATCTTCAGAAAAGTATAGTCAATTATTTTGGAGCCACCATCTTGAGTTAGACCAATGGCCTCTAATCCTGAGGGTGCCTATGTTGGTTCTGACACATTGAAAAAAACTAAAGGTCAATCAAGACCAAGTCATTACAAACTAGTCAATCTAGGTCTCAGTCATAGATGAGGCAGTTTAGGCAGTGATAGAACTTTTGGAATCCAGGTCTGGAAAGAAGGGTGATGTTGGGATGTCTACTCATGTACTCTTCTGGCCATGAGGTTCTCCCTTCCCTTTTTATACTTAATGTTACAGTTATACTGATCTTCTCTCTGTTCTTCACACATAGTACTCTGTCTCCCATCTCCATGCCTTTTTTTCCAACTGTCCCCCACGACTGGAATGTATTCTTTTTGATCTCTGAGTAATAGAATTCCTCATTTCCTTCAAGACTCAACAAGATCACTATCTTCTCCATGAAGTCTTTCAGGATACTTCCAATAACTAGTGTTCTTTATCCCTAAATCTGGTATTTGTCTCTGCATATAGAATGTAAAGATAATTTCATTTTTTGTATTTGTATCTCCAGCTCCTAGCACTTTGCTTGGCACATAGTGGTCACATAATGAAAACTTGTTGATTGATTAATTCATTCATTTGCTTGGTTCCACAATTTACTTCATCATAGCATCCTCTCCCTCTCCATTGATACCCTGACCAGCAGTAACGAATTGCCTCTTAAATATCTTTCTCCAGGCATTTAATCCAGCCTCCCTGTTGCCTGGATTTCTCCTAATTCTGGAAGGTCTGCCTGAATTGTGATTCCCTCAGCACTGAGTTTTCTTGGTAAGATTTGCACAATCACACTGAGGATTCTGAAGCACCTAAACCCCTCTACTTTTTTCTTTCCCAAGGTATAGAATATGAATTTTCAGGCACCTGCTGAGATCTAGTGATATAAATAGTTTATGGCATATTCAACTATTAAACATGATTTTAATCCCACTTGTGGTGTCGGCTGCATAACTCACAGGAGGGCATCTTTGATGTAGCTGGTGGAACCAAAATCATATCGAGCAGATGTTACAACTGTGAGTCTGTTAGTGTTTTCAATCAGCAAAGGCTTGCATTTGAGGGTTGGGTGGTGTTTTCTGGTGGGGGAAGAGGCTTATATTTTGGAGAGAGTAGGAGGAGGGTTGATTTTCTGACTCAGCAATTTTGCTAAACATCCTTTTGAAATTTGGCAGCTGGCTGCAGTGTTCAGATATGATAAGGTGTTGGGGGGTGTTGTGCATTCTCTCCCATTAGTCAATCTTAGGGCTTTGTCTTCCGTTGGGATAACACATAAAGACCAAGGGAAACAAACAAATAAACAAACACGTGGCTTTCTTGAGTTCAGATGTTTCTCCTTGGTTAACTAGGAGATTTGCAAAGGCAGCGCTGATTTTGTCCCTGGTCTCCTTGTTAACTGTTAGATGAGGGATCTGGGAGGGAAAAGAGTGACTGGGAAGGGTCTGTGAGTATGTGTATGATATTACATAGGGTGTATATTTACACACACGTGTGTGTATATGTGTGCATGTGAGAAGAAAAGATTTGGGGAGAGGAGACACAATAGCTACCTTCAAGTATTTGAAAGACAGGCATATAGAAGAGAGATTAAACTAACTCTGCTTGGCTGGGGGTGCAATTAGGTGGAATGAGGGGCAATTGAAGAGAGAGAAATTCAGCCTCGAAGTAGGAAAATCTTCTACCAGCTAGAGCTGTTTAGGAGTAGATTGGATGGGTGACCTTGAGGAGTGGTGGGCTACCCTGCTTGGAGGGCTTTGAACAGAAACTGCATGACTTTGCTGCATGTATTATTATAGGGATTTCTTTCATGTCCTATTTGGACTAAATGGAGGCCGAATTTCCTTTCAACTCTCAAATTCTGTGATTTTGTAATTCTGAATGAGTTTATATGTTTATATATGTGGATGGCCACATTAAGGACTTGAAACAAATCTCATTGTCCAGGGTTCCTTAGGCCTTCTTCCTCTTGGACAGGTTAAAATCTGTAAATTGTGGTTGGTTCAATTGGCTTGGGATAGCTGTTATACCTGTCATTAGTAAGTTATCACATTTGTACAAAGAAAGGCAGACGTGAACTCAAGTGACTTTGTGTATATGGATTAGGATTTGACATCTCAACAACTTCTGGAAAATACCAGGCCAATGCTTAGTTTTGATTGGCTAAGGCCTCTATTGTTCCCTTTTTTACCTAGGGAAAAATACAAATGGAGGTTACCAATGTGCCAATACCTGACTGATTTGGAACACTTGACTGAATGTCCTACACTAGAGGGGTTCCCCTTTTTTTCTCCTAGTGAAAATTTTAAAAATATTTTTCAACTTTAGTAAAATAAGAAAGAAGATTAAATAATTTATTTTGAAAATCTTTAATGCCTTTTTATTGGGGGGGAACTCATAATGAAATTACATCTAAAAGATGACTCTTCTGGACCTTTTTCTTCTAATGAATTAATTTTCTTTATTCTTTCTGGAAGTGATAGTCTGAAAAATCTATACATTATTCTGGATATGTTTATTAGGAGAGAACCTTTCTAACAAATAAAAAGTTTTTAGCTTGTTCAAATGAATAATGTCTTGCATAAATTCCTAGCTGATAAAGCTGTATCTTGTTCCATTGCTGTATTAATAATAATGAATCATCAGACAAAATGACTTACACCATTACATTCTTGACTAAATCTCTGAGACTTAATGATATTGATAATTCTCACTTTAGTAAGTAGAGCTTCAGCTTGTAGTGTTACTATATATCAACAAAAGTAATTTTAATATTAAGAAGTAAAATTGTATTGAAAAATCTGTGAAAATCACAATCAATATATATATATACATGGGGAATCTTCATTCTTTTTAAGCTTAGAGTCATGTATTAAGTATTGTGAGGGACTTCAGAGGTTATTTAGTACTAGCTATTCCTGGGCAAGAATGGTCCTTAACATAAACCATTCTTCTTGACTTCCTAAAACAGTCCATGCTGCTTCTATACAGCTTTGAGTGTTAGAAAGTTTCATTTCTTCTTTTCTCCCCCAACTTTTAAAACAGACATTTGCTCAGCAATCACGTTGACCTTCTCCTGTGGAATCCCCATTCTGTTGTTGTTCTTGTTAAACAACAAAAACTCTTTTTTTTTTGGTATCAGTCTTCTTGTCATTTTCCTTCCATCTTATTGTGGCTTTTCCGAGGTGACACTGCATTCCAGGCCATGTTTCAAAGGAGGAACCTTCTTCTGACTTACTGCCCAAGAGGAGGAGTGAGTGAGCTTCTGGTGGCCCATGGTTAATCCCAAGGCCTCTCCCTACCATTGTGTTTCAGCAAATCTGCTCTTTTGAAGGACATTATTCTATCTATCAATCTACAAAGACAGGCTGCCTAAAAAAGCGAAGGCCATAGTGAGATAGAGACTGCAGATAAATGGGGAGATGGAAAGGAATCAGAGTGTTATTCAGCAACTCCTTTTTTCTTTTTTTTTGAGGCAATTGGGGTTAAGAAACTTGCCCAGAGTCACACAGCTAGGACGTATTAATGTCTGAAGCCAGATCTGAACTCAGTTCCTTCTGACTTCAGGGCTAGAGCTCTATCCACAGCACCCCTATCTTTTTTTTTTTTTTTTTTGACTAAGTAAAAGTAAAAGTAGAAAACATAATCATTCACTGGGCACAGCTTCAGTCAAACTGAAACCTGTTAAAGACTTTAGCTTAAAAAGGCTAAGGTTTCCCATTATACCCAGAGCCATGTTCAGTCATTCTGATCTGTATTTGGCCATTGGACCCAGATGGTTCCAGAGAAGAAAATGAGATTAGTGACCCTCACTTCAATCTAATTCACTTGTATGTCACAGCATCACCTCTCTAATGTCATAGTTCTCTTAGAAAATGAAGGACAAACAATAATTCCAATAATGGGGATGTTTTGTGGATGAGCAGTATCTTTATCTAGGAGTAGATTACTGCTGTAGGTTAAATCCTATGGTTCTGTGGTTCTGAAATATTATAAGGTTTCATGAGCAAGCTGAAGGTTTGTCTCTGTGGCCTGTGGTCCTGGGAAGTGCTCCAGAGAAGGTGGTCAATGACACAGAGTGGGAAGTCAGCTCATCTGGGTTCTAATCCTCACTTAGATCTCCATTCCTCAATTCAGCTGACTCATCTTTTACTTTAGTCTTAATGGGGATGGGAGTAGGGTAGGACCATGATCCTTACTTGGAAATCAGGGAGCTTATCAGCACCTGGCACTGCCTTCTCCAGCCCTGTGAAACATTTGTCATCTGAGCCATCCTTACACTGATAATCTCATTAGAGCACATGTAGACAAACAGCCTTTTAATAGTCAGATGGGCTATTATGATGATGATGATCTTGTTTATGAGGGAGATTCTCCTCATATGGTGGATAATGGGTTAGAGCTGAAACCCTGCTGTTTTCCTGCGCCTCCCCTCTTAGAGCCCCAGCTGCTAGTACCTAGAAGTCGATCCAAATAGAACCTGGGAAAGACAATTAGAATTGAAAAGCTGGGGTTCAAACCCCAGCTTTCCTATTTCCTGGCTATATCACTTTGGGGAAATCACCTCAATTCTCTGGTCCTTCCTCTAGAGGATAAGGGCAATGGACCAGATCATCCCTTGGGTTTCTTCTGGCCTTAAATCTTAGATTTCTCTGTTTCTTAAGATCAATCATGTTTTCTAGACAGACTAAGGGCGGGTCTGTGTGAAGGAGGGATGGCTCTGGAGATATTCTTTGTAGTGGGGAAATGATGTGCTGTCATTTCCCATCTCCCATCTCCCATCTTTTGACAAGGTTTAATTTGAGGCTTAGTGAGGATCATTTATTGAGGGTGGAGGAATCTCTGTCTTTTGGAATTTAAGGCTTTTTACTATGTGACTCTTTCTTACCTTTCCAGTTGTCTTACATTTTTCTCCCCTTCACAAAGGCTAAATTTCAGCCACACTGGTCTACTTTCTGCTCCTTCCACAGGACACTCCACCTTGGTACCTCCTGCCTCACATTCCTAAATGCTCTCCCTCTTCATCTCTACCGCTTAGAATCTCTGACTTCCTTCAAGACTCAGAATAAACTTCACCTTCTACAGAATTTTTTTCCTAGTCTCCTCAGCTATCAGAATATTTCCATCTTAGACTACTTTCCATTTACTCTGTATATATTTTGTATGTACCTATTTATTCACATCTTGTTTCTCTCATTAGAATGTAAGCGCCTTGAGGGCAGGGACTATTTTTTTTCCTCTTCCTTTTTGTATCCCAATTGCAGTGTATGGCACATAGTAAACACTCAATTAAGTGTAGGTTAATTGGTTGTCTGATCAATGGTTCCAATGACATTATGAAGGTAATGTCTTAATTTGTGCACAAATTGGATTTAAGTGAGGTAAAGCTGTGCAAAGTCTATAGCCTCATTCTCTCCTCCATAGTCACTGAAGTTCAGTAGCAAGACATAAGTCAAGAAGACTGGCAGTAGTCTGAGATACAGTGGATGACCTTGGAATTTTTTTTAAACTCATTTTTTTTCCTACAGATATAGGACATTAAATTAATCAATAGACTCTACTATGTGCCAAAAGCTAAGTGGAATCATTATTACTTGGAGAAACAGTCAGGGTTTGAAGATCCTTTCATGGATGGTAAGTTCTGTAATCATTTGGATGGAAACCCAGACCTCAGGGTAGGAAGGAGCCAAGCAAAAGAGGATGCTTCCCAGACAGAATGGGAAGAAAAGAAATGCCTGAGTGGGTCAAGGTGATAAAATTTAGCATGAAGATGGAGCTCCACTTCTCAGCAGTCAAAACAACGTAAGGCCCAGACTGTGGTATAATAGAACCCAAGTGATGTCTCCTACTCTCTAGAATTCAAGCTCTATCTTCTGTATGCTACAGATCAAATCATGCTCTTCTAGAGCAGGGAATTAAAATTCTCAGGGACCTGAGATGATCTCTCTAATATCTGGAATCTACCTTGTATCCTTATGAGTCAGTTTATATCAATACAGAATCTAGAATGGTTCTATAAATTGCTCAAATTTCTAGAATTACCCAGAATTAAGAAGATCTAATTCATATTGTGGCATAGATTGCCATGAAATTAATTTTATTAAGAACATGAAAAAGTAGACACATATGTATTACAAAGAGCAGAAGATCTCAATTTTAACTCTATGTGATCTTAAATGTTACCTTCCCTTCTTGGGCTTTAGTTATCCGCACAAGAATTTGAACAAAAATTATCTTTGAGAGGTCTTCCTGTTCCAAAAGTCTACAATTCTATGATTCTATATTTTAATTTCCGGTTAACAGTGTCTACTGGCAGGTTGTTCAAACCATGCAACCAAAAACACTGCCACCTGGTGTCCTAATTGTGCCCTAGTTGCAGGGGGAAATGACACAAGAAGAGGCAAAAAAGCTCCATATCTTGAGTGCTACAAATAATTATTTAAATATATCAAGTGATGTCAGAAATGTCAAAGGGAGCCATCCAGTCAGCCGTCATTAAAACGTTTTTACATTCTTTGAGGCTGATTAGCAGTGATTGCTCTCTGGGGGCAACTCTAAAATGAAATGCTTTCCTGAACTTTAAACATTTGCATTTCCTCCCCTAGGGCAGCTAGGTAGCACAGTAGATAGAGTCTGGAGTCAGGAAGATTTATCTTTCACAGTTCAAATCTGACCTCAGACACTAGCTTGTGATCCTGGGCAAGTCCTGTTGGCCTCAGTTTCCCTACTTATAAAATGAGCTGGAGAAGGAAATGGCAAGCCACTCCAGTATCTTTGTCAAAAAATCCCCAGATAAGGTCACAGAGAGTCTGAAATGACTTAAAAGAGTGTACTCTAATTTTTCCCCCAAAGTGATAGTATGTCTCTCATGAATCATGTAAATACAGCCAAACTAGCTATTGACCTACAAATTAGTTTTACCAGTCAGTTCTTCTGTGTGTACGGGCACAGACAGAAAATGTCAATACTGACCATGGGTAAATTGGAGACAAACTCTTCCTGTGACAATGAACTGGACTGTTAGACCCTCTGTCTCCTATCTTCATGCCTTGGTGGGATCTGGGCACAAAGCAACACTTACGCTGGATGTCGATGGTGACTGAGGTCTCCTTCCCTCCTGGGATGGCTTTGTTGGTGGCTCGGCACACGATGCGCTGTCCATTTTCCACATCAGCAGGTGAGACAAAAAGGGTACTCACAATGCTTTCCCGCTTTCCATCCCGAAGCAGGGTCTAGAGGGAGGAAAGGAAAAGGAAAGGAAGACAGAACACTGATTATTCTAGCCCAGAAGCCATTAAGGACTCAGAAAGATGATCCCATTTCAGCAGAGGTAAGGATGTAGCCTTCAGTGTAGGCTGGGAGGGCAATGAAGTGTGAGGAAAGACATGAGATTTGGAATTAGAGATTCTGACTTTACACCCCAGCTATGCAACTTATTAGTTATATGATCCTGGACAATTCATTTCGATTCAACAAGCATTAAAGAGCTTATTATGTTCTAGGTATTGAAGACAGAAAGCTGAAAATTAAGCAGTTAATATGCCTGAGGAGCTCATATTCTAATGGGAGGGCAAGTCTATCCACTCTTTCTAAAGCTCGATTTCTTCATCTGTAAAAGGAAGGAGTCTTTTAGTTTGAAATCTATGATAATCCAGTGATTTTAGGAACCCTCTGAGTGAAAGTCTGACCCATATAAGGACAAAGGCAAGAAGACAAAGTCAAAATTTTCATTTGCTGTGAAAATTGGTTTAGGTTTCCAGAAGTGCAAAAGAAATCAGGTTGATCTAATGGAAATCAGGTAGAAGGAATGCTGAAGATTAATTATATATAATACTTTAGTATTGTATTTCCTACTCCTATTTGCTTTTCCTGGGTTCTTGATTTTTTTTCGTGGATCATAGACTCCTTAAGAAAACTGGTAAAGTTTTTTAGATTGAAATAAAGATGTATTTATCCTCCTCTGCTTTTTAAAAACAAATCTCCTGAAATCTGTCTATGCATTCTTTGGGTGTATGCAGTCCCCAGATTAAGAACTCTAGTGCTGAGAGACCACTGAGTATGTTGTAGGCTGATGCTTTGTCTTTTATGCCTGTGTTCATGTTTCAAGTTTCTTAAACCCTGCATTGTGAATTTCTTAAACTGTGGGGTCATGTAAATAAAAGTGGGGAAATCATGATTTATCATCAGCAAATATTTTATTTGTATACCTTTTTTATATACCTATGTATCTGGAGTTGCATAAAAATTTCTTGGGCAAAAAAGGATCACAAGTGGAAAAAGTCAAGAAGCCCTGTTCTAGATCACTTTGTGACTCCCCCAACCTGGGCAATCTTTTTCCTGCATAGAATATAGCAAAAGGGAAGAAGTCTGTGACTCTGGTATGCTATACAAGACTCAACCTGATATTCTCATTGGTGATTACATTCTGCTGGTACATATCAAAAGGAATTGGATGCTCTCTACCCAGTCTTTCTCCCACCTACTCCCCATGCATAGCTGAGATACCAAAGCTCTACACTTGGTCTGAAATGTATTGTGGACTGATTCATTCATATTCTCTGCCAACCTCAATGAAACAAGAGCTGTAACTAATAATTCTCTCACCCAGGGTAAGTAATAATATAAATTGAGTTAAGGCTCTTTGGGAAGAGAGAGCCCAGACATTGACTTAGGATGGGGAGAAATGGATGTAGGAATTTCTTCAAGTCACTGCTGGGAAGACAGAGGCTGGATAGGTGCAGGCAGGAGCTCACCTACAGTTTAGGAACCAGGAGGAAGAAGCCCACCATTTGGTCGTTTCTTATTTGAATGAATTTTTCTTGTTAGTTGAGCTTGAGCTTCTTCTACTCAAGGAGTACAAATGCTATCATTGCCTCTAAATTTGGGGGACCTGGGATAAATTTCCTATGACGCTATCTTAGTTATTGATATGATAGAAATAGAAACTCATTACATACTCTCATCATTATTGTTGGTGAGCTTTCCTTGTTCCCTTAATTATTCCACTCAAGCCAGTCTTTTAACTTTCATACCAACACTAGCCACAAAAACGACTCTCTTCCTCTTAAGAGCATTGTTCAGTCGCTTCTGACCCTTCATGATGCCATTTGGGGTTCTCTTGACAAAGATACTGGAGTGATAGGCCATTTCCTTCTCCAGCTTATTTTACAGATGAAGAAGTAGAATAAATAGGTTAAATGACTTGCCTAGAGTCACCCAGCTAGTGAGACCAGATTTGAACTCAGGAAAATGAATATTCTTGATTTCTGGCATAATACACTATCAACCGAGCCACCAATTGCCTCAACACTGAGGTGGAATTTTAGGTACCTATTTCCCTTGAAGTTTTGGAGGAGCAGCATCAGTTCCTCCTGTTTCTTGTTATTGTCCCACAGCTGAGCCAACAGAAAACATAGCAGTAGTTATGGTTTGTGAAAATGTTGGCAAGGCCTTTATGAATTGCTCCCTTTACAATCTCACCTCGTCTCATTTTTTAATCTCTCCAAAGTGCTTTCATTTCCAATATCGTTGGGAACCTTCAGACCCCCTTGTGAGGTAGGCAAGGTTGTTCTTATCTCCCCATTTGAAAGATGAAGAAGCAGTTAAGTGACTTGTTCCTTTCTACCACTGTGATCTGGGGCAAGCCACTTAAACCTCTGAGCCTAGTTTCTTAATATATGAAATGGTGAAGCTGAATCAGATAGATCAGCACTTAAGATCCTTGTGATTTAATCCAAAAAAAAAAATCCATTAAATGATTATTATGTGGGAGAAACTGTCCTATCCCATTTTGTTCTATATTTAGTAGAGATGGAAAACGGATGGACATGAAGACCTTCACGTGGTATCCCTTGGCTTACTTCCTTTACCAAATCTTAAAAGGCTTTTTCCTTAAGCCTGTATAAAACAGTCTAGAACAAGCCTCTGCCATTAGGTCACCAGGGAGAATTTATAAGAGCTAGGCTATTGTTATTCCCTTGATTTCATTATGGGGAAGCACTGTAGGTGGAGACCTCTATCTCCTAGGCCCTTTAGGGAGAAGAGGTGTCCCATTTTTCCACAGGGTAGGTCTTATTAGTGTCTTTGTGGAGGAGGATGCAGAAGTGTTATTTCAGAAGAGCTGAGATGCTGGGGCTGGAGAGGGGAGAGCATCACTCAGGCCCAAGCTGGAGCTCAGATCACATTAACACGTTGGCTTGGGGCTCCTCAGCAGACAACACACAGACTATAAATAGCCAAGCGATAATAAGAACAATTTCCTGGATGGAAATAAAATTCTGTGTGTGTGTGTGTGTGTGTGTGTGTGTGTGTGTGTGTGTGTGCTGGTGGAAGGGTAGAAAGGTTATTTTTTTTTTCTCATTTCTTTTAGCTTGCTTTTTCATTTTGCTAACAAGAGACATTTGCATAAGTTTGACTCTGCCAGGAGTTCCTTCGATTGATCTCCCCTAGTTTCTGCAGAGAAGTGGAGAAGGGGCAGGACTGGGTGCTGGTAGGAGTGGAACAATGAGGCCCCAAGCCACTAATTAGGCTCCTGGCTGCTTCTCCCACCCATTGGTGGTTCTCTGTCTTGGAATGATGATTAATGACATATTTACTGTGTCCGGGCGTTTGCTTTTCTGGGAAATAAAAATTCTGGTTCAAGTCTGTTTGTTGCATCTAATTAGAGAAAAAGGGAGATGTGTTCATTAAACAAGGACAAAGGAGAGAAGAAGGAATGCAGCCCAGGAAGAAGGCTAATCGGCTGATGGCTGTCCCCCACTCACCAAACATACACATTCACACACCTGGCCCTAGGGAACCCATCTTTTTTTTTTTCTGATTTCCTGAAGTAAGGAGGATGGCCAAGGGCATCTAAATGTTACACCAGAGTGGGTGCAGCAAGATGAAGCCCAGTTGGAAATTTGGCAGGCTAGGATAATCGCCAGATTGCACAAGATCTGTGGGAATTTGTGGGAAGCAAAACAGAGAGTGGGGCATTTGAGGAGAAGAACTGAGGTGGGGAGGGGTGGCAGAGTAAGTGAGGACTGGCGGGGCATGAAAGGCTAAAACTAGGGGTATGCTACACATGGGATTATTTTCTCTTCACTCTTCTTATTTCTTGCCCATTGTTTTTGTTCCTCTCTTTCTTGCTTTTTTCTCTTTTTTTTTGATAAAAAATGGAACCCATAAAAATGAGTTTCAGGAGCCTGTAGGGTATGTCCCTTAAAATAAAGATCACGTGGAGAGCTATTGGAGCAATACTGAGGAAATTAAGCTGATTTTCATGCTGGGAGAGTATAACACATAATATTATTTTGGATATGTGTGTAATTTCATGGGTTGGTATATTTGTACCACCTAGACACTAAAGTTGAAGAAGAAGGCTTCTATCTCTTTGGTAGATGCTCCATGGAGATTAGACAAGAATTGTACCTAAGAAGAAGGCAGAGAGTGGTTCTTATATCCGCTGGGAGAAAGATCTTCCATCTTTGAAATCATGGAGCTACCAAAGTGCATCATTAAATATTTTAGAGAGAAAAATCACTGATAGTACAGAACTGTTCCTTTGTCACACTGAGGCACAGAATGTCAGAGCTTCAGGGAACACAGTTTGGGGATTGCCAGTTTATCTGTTCTTAATTCTTTTTTTTCTCCACTCATCCAATTCTCTTTCCTCTTTTATCTACTCTTTTCTTTTGTTCTTTGCTTCCTTCCCCCCCCCCCCCCCTCTGGTTTCCTTTCCTCTTTACCCTCCTCTCTTCTCCTTTCATTTCCTGGGAGTGAGTCTGATTTTTGAGACACCCTAGAGACATAAAACTGCCACCCTCTAGCTTCAGAAAGGTTCATTAGCATGTAAATCAGCTCTGGGTTAGGAAGGGCATTCATTATTAGGCACTAGTTAAGGAATTTCTTTTTACTGTACTATCAGAAGGACCACACTGCTAGAAGGCTCTTGCTGCTCACTCTTTGCCTGTGTGTGTGTGTGTGTGTGTGTGTGTGTGTGTGTGTGTGTGTGTATTTGTGTAGTGTAGGTGGGAGGGGAGAAAGGTGTCTTGGTTTTGACTAGGCCTCTTGGTTTCCCTTCCCTGTACCAGGCCTGGACAATGTCTTGAACACCAAAGTATAGATGCGACTGAGGATCTTGACATCTGGGGATGGGACTCCCCTTCTGATGGTCTTTGCTGTCTCACCTAGACCTAGGCCCTCTCTCCATCATTGCTTCTGGCCCCCCACCATACTCACAGCCAGGATCCTGTCTGTGGAACCTTGGGCCTTGTCTTCCTATTAGCCCCTCTCTGCCTTCTCTGAGGGGGTAGGGAATTAGGAGCCCTCAGCCTTAGTGCACTGGACTCTCTTGGGCACAGACCACCCTCTCTTATGATGCACCTGGGGTGGTCCATTTTCTGCCCTACTCTCTCTCTTCTCCCTCAGACTGTATTTTCCCTGAATGTAAGTAGTCCTAGTTGTGGCTCTTGGTGGTGTAGTAGACAGAACTGTGTACCTGGAGTCTGGAAAACCAGGGTTCAGATTCAGTCTCAGACACTAGCTATGTGATCTTGGGTATGTCACCTTACCCTCTGTTTGCCTCAGTTTACTCAGTGATAAAATGAGGATAATAATAGCTCCTACCTTCCAGGGTGGCTGTGAGGATTAAATGAGAATATTTGTAAAGCACCTAATGCAGTGCTTGACTTATAGTAGGTGCTATATAAATGCTAACTGTTATTACTATTATTATTAGATCTGCTGTGACAAAATCCCATTACAGCCACTTGAAAGACCTAGAGCCCCATATCAAGTACTATAATTAAGATGTAATCACCAATTTTCTGGGACCTGATCTTTTTTCTTTTCTCCATTTATTTTCCCTATGATCTCTCCCCACCCTGTCTCTTTCTGTTTCTTGGTTTCTTTTTTTCTGTCTCTGTCTGTTTCTCCTTCCCTCTCTGTCTCTGTTTCTCTCTCTCCTTTTTCTTTTTCTATCTCTCTTTCCTTCTCTCCCTCTCCCTCTCTCGTCCTCTCTCTCTGTCTCTCTTTTCCTTTCTCTTTATTTCTCTGTCTCTCTATCTCTGTTTTTGTCTGTATCTGTCCCTGTCAATGTCTCTCTGTCTCTGTCTTTCTCTCTGTTTCTCCCTCCCTTTTTCTGTGTGTCTCTCTCTGTCTTTCTGTTTTTGTCTCTCTGTCTCTGTCTCTCCCTGTCCCATAGGAGAATACATGTGCATTTACATATATGTGTATAAATTAGGAAATGTGCATGTGAGAGTATATACCTTTATGCACATATCTGTGAATGGGATGTCATAGAAGGGAGAAGGATTACTAAAAAATGGACACATAAAGACTTCCAGCCAAGATGGCGGCGTGGAGGCAGATAGCTGCTTGAGCTCCTCGTTTTCTCTCAGAACTTACTTCATGACAAGCCTCAGACTTAATGCTTGACCCAGAAAGAAATCCACAAATAATCACCAAGAGAAGACATCCTTGAAATTCGCCAGAAATGGTCTGTGTTTGCTTGGGGGAGGGTCAGTCAGACTGGGCGCAGACTGAGGGCAGGCAGCCAGAGCAAGACGGGCAGCTCACACAGCTCAGACAGGAGGGGGGAGGGGTACAATCTCTTCCTTTTCTGAGAAAAGACTTTTCCCCCAGTGTGGATGTTCCGTCTTGGCAGCAAGCCAGGAGCAGGGGAGAGGGTGTAAACACCTGAGGTGAAGATTAAAACCCCAGAAAGCCAGAGTCTCTCAGAACCCGGCCACCCCCAACCCCGACCTGGACTGACTCAGCTCGTTCTCAGAGCCTCAAGCACAGACTCAGGGCAACCATCACTGTTCTGTTAGTGGCTCTCTGCTGCCCTACCCCCAGTCTGTAGAGGAAGCCCATTAACACCATCCAGCCCCATCCCCCCAAAACAGACCAGTTGTTTCTCTTGTCAATTTGTTTTCTTCGATTCCCGATCTGACAAAATGAACAAAAAATTCAAAAGGGCTCTAACCATTGACAGCTACTGAATGGAGAGAGAGAAGACTTCAAATACTGAGGAGACTAAAAACAGACTGTCCCCAGAGGAATCCCCTAAGAGGGATATGAGCTGCTCCTCAATACAAAAGAATCTCATAGAGGAAATCAAAAGGGCTCTCACAAGAGAGCTGGAAGAGAAATGGGAAAAAGAAAGGGAAGCTTGGCAAGAGAGCCTGGAGAAGTCATCCCATGCATTCAAAGACAGGGTGGATAAAGAAATCAAATCATTGAGAAACAAGATTAGTGAGCTGGAAAAGGTAAACAACTCCAAGGAAAACAGGATTAGTGAGCTGGAAAAAGAAATCAGCTCTCTAAAAAATAAAATGGATAAAATGGAAAAAAATTCCATAGAAGATAAAAACTCAATTGGACAATTACAAAGAGATATAAAAAAGTGAGTGAAGAAAATACATCATTGAAAATTAGACTGGAACAAGTAGAAATGAATGACTCAAGGAGAAACCAAGAGGTAGTCAAGCAAAACCAGAGAAATGAAACAGTTGAAAAGAATGTCAGGTACCTTATCAGAAAGACAACAGACCTGGAAAACAGATCCAGGAGAGACAATTTGAGAATAATCGGACTCCCTGAAAAATGGGAGGAAAAAAAGAGCTTGGACACCATTTTCGAGGAAATTATCAAAGAGAACTGCCCAGACGTTCTGGAAACAGAGGGTAAAATAGACATTGAAAAAATTCATCGATCACCTACTGAAAGGGACCCTAAAATCAAAACGCCAAGAAATATAGTGGCCAAGGTCAAGAACCATCAGACAAAGGAAAAGATATTGGAAGCTGCTAGAAAAAAGCAATTCAGATATGGAGGAGCCACAATAAGGATAACCCAGGATCTAGCAGCATCCACATTAAAAGAACAAAGGGCCTGGAATATGATATTCCGAAAGGCTAAGGAACTTGGTATGCAGCCAAGAATAACTTACCCAGCAAGAATGAGCATCGTTTTCCAGGGAAGAAGATGGACATTTAATGAAATAAATGAATTCCATCTATTTTTGATGAAAAAACCAGACTTACATAAAAGGTTTGATCTTCAAATACAGAACTCAAGAGATTTCTAAAAAGGTAAAAAGAAATCTTGAGAACTATACTTCTGCCATAAAAATATGTAAAGAATAAATGTATAATTTGTCCTAGAAACTAGAGGTGGAAAGGAAATTATATCATAAAAAAGTGTAAAGTGATGGTACTACATCTCATGAAGAGGCAAAGGTAACCTATTATATCTGAGAGAAAGAAAGGAGGGAGATGAACATAGTGTGTATCAATAGACATATTCGATTTATGGTGAAACTTCTTCCACTTCATTGAAAAGTGAAAGGGAAGGAGTAAGCTAAGGGGAAGGGAATACAGAAATTTGGAGGAAAAGGGGTAAAATAAGGGGAGGAACTTTAAGGTGGGGGAGGGATCCTAAAAAGGGAGGGCTGTGAAAAGCAAGTGGTGTTCACAATTTTAATACTGGGTAGGGGGGTAAGAGGGAAGGAAAGGGGAAAAGCATAAGCAGGGGTTAATAGGATGGCAAACAATATAGAATTAGTCCTTCTAACCATAAATGTGAATGGGGCAAACTGCCCCTCATAAAGAGGAAGCAGTTAGCAGACTGGATTAAAAGTCAGAATCCTACTATATGTTGTTTACAGGAAACACACCTGAAACAGGGTGATACATTCAAACTAAAAGTAAAAGGGTGGAGCAGAATCTATTATGCTTCAGGCAAAACCAAAAAAGCAGGAGTAGCCATCCTCATCTCAGATCAAGCAAAAACAAAAATTGATCTAATTAAAAGAGATAAGGAAGGGCATTATATCCTGCTAAAGGGCAGCATCAATAATGAAGCACAGTATCAATATTAAACATATATGCACCAAGTGGTGCAGCATCTAAATTCTTAAAAGAGAAATTAAGAGAGCTGCAAGAGGAAATAGATAGCAAAACTATAATAGTGGGAGATCTCAACCTTGCACTCTCAGAATTAGATAAATCAAACCACAAAATAAATAAGAAAGAAGTCAAAGAGGTAAATAGAATACTAGAAAAGTTTGATATGATAGATCTTTGGCGAAAGCTAAATGGAGACAGAAAGGAGTATACTTTCTTCTCAGCAGTTCATGGAACCCATACAAAAATTGATCATATACTAGGGCATAAAACCCTCAAAATCAAATGCAGTAAGGCAGAAATAGTAAATGTATCCTTTTCAGACCATAATGCAATCAAAATTACATTTAGTAAAAAGTCAGGGGAAAATAGACCAAAAAATAATTGGAAACTAAATAATCTTATACTAAAGAATGACTGGGTAAAACAGCAAATCATAGACATAATTAATAACTTCACCCAAGAAAATGACAATAATTAGACATCATATCAAAATGTGTGGGATACAGCCAAAGCAGTAATAAGGGGAAGTTTTGTATCTCTACAGGCCTACTTGCATAAAATAAAGAAAGGGCCAACGAATTGGGCTTACAACTAAAATTGCTAGAAAAGGAACAAATTAAACCCCCCCCCCCCCACAAAACTTGAAATTCAAAAAATAAAAGGTGAGATTAATACAATTGAAAGTAAAAAAACTATTGAATTAATTAATAAAACTAAGAGTTGGTTCTATGAAAAAAACAACAAAATAGACAAACCCTTAGTAAACCTGATTAAAAAAAGGAAGGAGAAAAAGCAAATTGTTAGTCTTGAAAATGAAAAGGGTGAACTCACCACTAATGAAGAGGAAATTAGAACAATAGTTAGGAGCTACTTTGCTCAACTTTATGCCGATAAATTCGATAACTTAAATGAAATGGAAGAATACCTTCAAAAATATAGCTTGCCCAGATTAACAGAGGAAGAAGTAAGTAGTCTAAATAGTCCCATCTCAGAAAAAGAAATAGACCAAACTATTAACCAACTTCCTAAGAAAAAGTCCCCAGGACCAGATGGATTTACATGTGAATTCTACCAAACATTTAAAGAACAACTAACTCCAATGCTATGTAAACTATTTGAAAAAATAGGGATTGAAGGAGTCCTACCAAATTCCTTTTATGACACAGACATGGTACTGATACCTAAACCAGGTAGATCGAAAACTGAGAAAGAAAACTATAGACCAATTTCCTTAGTGAATATTGATGCTAAAATCTTAAATAAGATATTAGCAAATAGACTTCAGAAAATCATCCCCAGGATAATACACTATGACCAAGTGGGATTTATACCAGGAATGCAGGGCTGGTTTAATATTAGGAAAACTATTAGTATAATTGACCATATTAATAATCAAATTAATAAAAACCATATGATCATCTCAATAGATGCAGAAAAAGCATTTGATAAAATCCAACATCCATTCCTACTAAAAACGCTTGAGAGTATAGGAATAAATGGACTATTCCTTAAAATAAGGAGCATATATTTAAAACCTTCAGTAAACATCATATGTAATGGCAATAAACTAGAACCTTTCCCTATAAGATCAGGAGTGAAACAAGGTTGCCCACTATCACCATTACTTTTCAATATAGTACTAGAAACGCTAGCCTCGGCAATAAGAGCTGAGAAAGAGATTCAAGGAATTAGAGTAGGAAATGAGGAAATCAAATTATCACTTTTCGCAGATGACATGATGGTATACTTAGAGAACCCCAAAGACTCTGCTAAAAAGCTATTAGAAACAATTCAGAATTTTAGCAAAGTTGCAGGATACAAAATAAATCCACATAAATCCTCAGCATTTTTATACATAACTAACACAACCCAACAGCAAGAGATACAAAGAGAAATTCTATTCAAAATAATGGTCGATAGTATAAAATATTTGGGAATATATCTACCAAAGGAGAGTCAGGAATTATATGAGCAAAATTACAAAACACTTGCCACAAAAATAAAGTCAGATTTAAATAATTGGAAAGACATTCAGTGCTCCTGGATAGGAAGAGCAAATATAATTAAGATGACAATACTCCCTAAACTAATCTATTTATTTAGTGCTATACCAATCAGACTTCCAAGAAACTATTTCAATAACCTAGAAAAAATAACAACAGAATTCATATGGAACAACAAAAGGTTGAGAATTTCAAGGGAAGTAATGAAAAAAAAATTAAGTGAAGGTGGTCTAGCTGTGCCTGATCTAGAACTGTGTTATAAAGCAACAGTCGCCAAAACCATTTGGTATTGGCTAAGAAATAGACTAGTTGATCAGTGGCATAGGTTAGGTTCACAGGACAAGATAGTGAATAAAAATAGCAATCTAGTGTTTGACAAACCCAAAGATCCCAAATTTTGGGATAAGAATTCATTATTTGACAAAAACTGCTGGGAAAACTGGAAATTAGTATGGCAGAAACTCGGCATGGACCCTCATTTAACACCACATACTAAGATTAGATCAAAATGGGTCCAAGATTTAGGCATAAAGAACGAAATCATAAATAAATTGGAGGAACATGGGATGGTTTACCTCTCGGACTTGTGGAGGAGGAAGGAGTTTGTGTCCAAGGGAGAACTAGAGACCATTATTGATCACAAAATAGAAAATTTTGATTACACCAAATTAAAAAGTTTCTGCACAAACAAAACTAATGCAAACAAGATTAGAAGGGAAGTAACAAATTGGGAAAACATTTTTACAGTTAAAGGTTCTGATAAAGGCCTCATCTCCAAAATATACAGAGAATTTACTTTAATTTATAAGAAATCAAGCCATTCTCCAATTGATAAATGGTCAAAGGATATGAACAGATAATTTTCAGATGATGAAATTAAAACTATTTCCACTCATATGAAAGAGTGTTCCAAATCACTACTGATCAGAGAAATGCAAATTAAGACAACTCTGAGATATCATTACACACCTGTCAGATTGGCTAAGATGACAGGAACAAATAACGATGAATGTTGGAGGGGCTGTGGGAAAACTGGGACACTGATGCATTGTTGGTGGAGTTGTGAAAGAATCCAACCATTCTGGAGAGCAATCTGGAATTATGCCCAAAAAGTTATCAAAATGTGCATATCCTTTGACTCAGCCATACTACTCCTGGGCTTATATCCCAAGGAAATACTAAAGAAGGAAAAGGGTCCTGTATGTGCCAAAATGTTTGTGGCAGCCCTTTTCATAGTGGCTAGAAGCTGGAAGATGAATGGATGTCCATCAATTGGAGAATGGTTGGGTAAATTATGGTATATGAATGTTATGGAATATTATTGTTCTGTAAGAAATGACCAACAGGAGAAACACAGAGAGGCTTGGAGTGACTTACACCAACTGATGCTGAGTGAAACGAGCAGAACCAGAAGATCATTATACACTTCAACAATGATACTGTACGAGGATGTATTCTGATGGAAGTGGATATCTTCAACATAGAGAAGATCTAATCCAATTCCATTTGATCAGTGATGGACAGAATCAGCTACATCCAGAAAAGGAACACTGGGAAATGAGTGTAAATTGCTATTTTTACCTTCTGAATCTAATTCTTCCTGTGCAACAAGAAATTCGGTTCTACGCACATATATTGTATCTAGAATATATTGTACTATATTTCACATGTATAAGACTGCCTGCCATCTGGGGGAGGGGGTTGGGGGAGGAAGGGAAAAAATCTGAACAGAAGTAAGTGCAAGGGATAATGTTGTAAAAAATTACCCGTGCATATGTACTGTCAAAAAAAAAGTTATAATTATAAAATAAAATAAAAAATTAAATAAAAAAAAAACCTAAAAAAAATGGACACATAAGAAGAGGAAGTGTATACATGCATCCAAATAGTTACAGAACATGAGAGCTCAAAGACATTTCAGACATCATTGACTCCATTTACAATCCTAGAGAGATGAGCTGATTTATTCTAAATCTCAGCCATATATGTATATACATACATGTATTTAATTTCATTCCATAAATTATATTTTATTAAGTGTCCCTAGGCTAAGAACTAGAGCTAGAGAGGCACAATAAGGTTGTTTTTGCCTATGAGGGGTGTGTGTGTGTGTGTGTGTGTGTGTGTGTGTGTGTGTGTGTGAGAATGTGTGAAATTTAGACAAGATTAGGCAATTGGATGTTTTCCTTGAAATCTGTAGGGTAATCTCTACCATGAAACCTCTGATGACCAGAGCTCACATCAATCTCTTCCTATTAAAATTCCCTAGCACTCTTAATCTATATATGCCATCTTTTATCAAATGAAATATTGTGTGTAAACCTTAAAATGTTTGACAAAACCAGTTACTATTCTTATCATATTAAAAAAAACCCTACCAATGGTTTCATGTACATCAGTTTAGCTTGCTCAGCTAGACTGAAAGCTCCTTTAGGATAGGGATCAGGTAATAAATTCTTCCTTTCTGCTCCCTATGATGTTCCTAGAGATAGTTAGGACTGGCTGAGCTAGAGGGACTAAGCAAAACCTAAGTAACATCACCAGGGCCTTGGCCACAGCTATTGGATTTACTCTCCTTAAAGGCCTCTGCACCTCTGATGCTTTTGAGACCAAGCAGCCCCTTTAGGGCCACAGAGTTATGAGGTCTAACCGACCAGGAGTATGAGTAAGCAAGGCTAAAACTGTAGCTTCCAGTCTCACTGGGGATTCCATCCCTTGGGATTCCCCACAGGTTACTAGGCAAGAAGCTAGTTTGGCAATCTTTCCCAAATCTCTTTTTACCCTAGTGTGGCAGTCATTGGGGGAGTTTGCTTCTTCGGGTCCACAGCTGGGGCTGGGTGGGGGGCATGGGAGCAGAAGGAGAGTGCACAGCTGAGAGATCTGTGGTGATTGGAATTCGTTCCTAATTCCTGAGCCCTAATTAATTTCATAGGAGTCAGTGATGGTAGGGAGAGGACCACCTTTCATAGCTTCTAATTAGCATGGGTCCTGAGAGCCCTGTGGGCCAAGGTGTTGGTAGAGGGAGGAGAGAAGTGGGTTTATTTGAGCATCATCTGGTGTATACCATGCCAGCAATGGGGACTTCTAGGGCTGGAGAGGCAAGGTCTGAGATGACCAACCTCTGTGGACTGTTCCAGAGGGTTACTTTACTGGGTGTATTTGCCCAGTAGTATGGGGTCTGTGATAACTACAACCTTATCTGTACCTTAAAAAACACACACATACACCAAACCTGTGATTTTGCTTGTGTATCACACTCCCAATGAGGAAACTGTCTACCAACACCTGCTCTGCAATTTATAGAAGTTTCAGAGAGCCGTCTGGGGCTCCAAGAGGGTGAATGACTTATTCAGTGTCCCACAGCCATAAGATGCCAGAGGCAAGTTTCCCCAACTTCAAGACTAGCTCTTTATCCATTAGACAGCACCACTTGATCATCTGTGTTATTTGTACTAAATGTGTACAAAGCATTCGGTCAACCTTAAAGCAACACACGGATATCCGCTATGATCCTTGTTTCATTGTTTTGCTAATGATTTCACTTGTGTTAGTTCTGTCTCCTCAGCTGAAGTATAATGGCACTGCAGTCTTACTTGCACAGCCACTTACTGTGTGGTGCAGCTCAGGCGCATCCGATGCTCCATGACCTCATCTGGGGTTTTCTTGGCCAAGATACTGGCGTGGTTTGCCATTTCCTTCTCTACCTCATTTTGACAGATGAGCAAACGGAGGCAAAAAAGCATGAAGTGACTTGCCCAGAGTCACATACGTAATAAGTAACTGAGGCTGAGTAAGTATCTGAGGCCCAGTGTTCTATGCGCTGTTACTTATTGCCTATGTGATATTGGGCCAAATATTTTACTTTTTTAGGTCTTAGTTTCTTCATCTGTAAAATGGGACTGGAGGTTGCATTACATAAGCTCAGAGCTCCTTTCCAGCCCTAAGCCTCTGATGGTATATAATGGATTGGAAAAGCCTATGCTTGTGAGCAGAAGCTCCAGTTTTTGACCAAAGCTTGAGCTGGGCTTGGGGTATGGGGAGAGTCTGGCCCTGAGGAGGTGATCCAATTGGACCTCGGATTATAGCTTGGTCACAATCCAAACCGAAGGTGCTTCAGCATATATTCTCTTCTCTTTGCTCTTGCTTCAGTATCTCTGCTCAGTAAGCATTTCTTCCTCCTCCTTCTAAGGAGATCAAACCCTCTTCTATCACCTCTCCTCCCACTCTCTTATCTATTTATTTGTTGGCATTTCAGATGATAATGCCACTGCCAACTTCAAGGCCCAGAAGGCCAGATCAGACCACATGGGACGGAAGGGCAGGCTCCTTCTCAGACAGCCTGACCATGCTGGCTGTCTGGAGGAAGGGGGCAAAGAAAGGAAAGGCAACACAAAGAACTTGGAGCGCTGTCTTTGATGTTCTTCTGTGTAATCACCCACTTCAGAGGCACAAGAGGGAAAAACCAACGAATCCAAAGTTGCATGGCCAGATTAATCCAGGACCGGGAAAGAGAAATGTGGAGTTTCTCCTCCTTTCTCTGAATTCTATTTCATTTTAATGTGTCAGTTACATGTCGCCTCATCACAGATCATCCTGAGACATCTCTTGTCACGACTGATTTTGTCAGTTAACTTTTTATGTCTCCTTGTCGACGTAATTCAATTCAATTTATCAGACTCTCGGAGTATCATGTATTATGTGCCAGGCACTGTGTAAATTATGGAGAATATAAAGTCAAAAACGAAACGGCCCCTATTCTCGAGAAGATCACGTGCTATTGGGAAGAGACAATTTGTACATCCATGATTTAATACAAAATTTGTACAAAGTATTTTCAGGTTGAGGGAGGCCGCTAACAATTGGGGAAATTTAGAAAGATTTCTTTTAAGAGGTAGCAAGTACTTCAGATGAGCATTGAAAGGAAGATTTCAAGATGGAGAGATGAGGAAGGTGAATGCTGGAAAATGATGGAGGTGGGGAAGGCAGGACACAGTAAAAGCTTGGGGATGGGAAATGTCAGGTATGGGGAAAAGTATATGGGTCTGGGACATAGAGGTAACAAAGAAGAGAAATATAAAATCAGTCTGGAAAGGGAAATTCAACTCAGATTGTGCAGGATTTTTAGTGCCAGATAAAAGGATTGATATCTGATCGAGCTTCTTGAGCAGGAAAGTGAATGACTTGGTCAGATCTGTGTTTTGGATATACCAATCTGGCAGCTGTGTGGGAGGAGGAATAGAGGACGGGTGATATGTCATATTTTTTGGAATATTCCATGGCATCCAGTGGGGAGCTGGATGTAGTGGACGTACTTAGTTGTTGTTATTTCTGATTCTTTGTGATGCCATTTTGGGCGTTTTCCTGGCAGAGATACTGGAGTGGTTTGCCATTTCCTTCTTGCTCGTTTTACAGATGAGGAAACTGAGGCAAATAGGGTTAAGCAACTTGCCACATAGTTCCATAGCTTGTAAATGTCTGAAGCTGGATTTGAATTCTTGCTGACTCCAGACTCAGCACTCTTATCCACTGCACCATGTGGCTACTCATGTACAGCTTAGTCAATGCTTACTGATTGAGTTGAGTACAAGCTTTATCCGGAAAGCCTCTTTTGGTAAAAGAATTCTAGCTCTGTACACTTGACAGGATTTTTTGTCTCTTCTAGCTGAATGGACTTTTATTGCAGTACACCTTTAAAGCAAGGGAGAGGAAAATGATTGCTTTCAAATGTCGTTCTTCCAGTTTTATCCACTAGGGAAAGGGTAGCTTCCATTGCTTTAGTGTCTAGCTTGGTGTTTATAAGTATTTATTGGATTCTATTCTTTGCCTTTTCTGCAGAAAGTTTGAATGCCAAACATAAATTTGTCTAAAAAACTATTTTATGGAGAACTCACACATGGTAAGCACTCACAAGGTAGTCAGAAAAAGCAATACAAGGACACTCTCAAGGTCTCTCTTAAGAACTTTAGAAATGGTTCTGTGACATGGGAGACACTGGCACAGGACTGCCCAGCATGGCATGCTCTCCTCAGAGAAGGTGCTGTATACTCTGAGCAAAGCAGAATTGAAGTAGCTCAGAAGAAATGCAAGATGTGCAAAATTAGAGAATCCACCCCAATGTTCACATGGACTATTTGTGCCCAATTCTGGTAGGGCATTCTGGGCTTGTTTTGGTCTGATCAGTCACAGTCAGATCACTGTAACTTTACTCTAACATGGTCATGTCATTTTGCTTTTTTTTTTTTTTTTAACCATAACCACCTAGGGGCAGCTAGGTGGCACAGTGGGCAGAATACCAGGCCTAGAGTCAGGAAGACTCATTTTCCTGGGTTCAAATCTGGCTTTAGACACTTACTAGCTATGTGATTCTGGTCAAGTTACTTAACTCTATTTGCTTCAGTTTCCTCATCTGTAAAATGAGCTAGAGAAGAACACCGTGAGTTCTTCCAGTATCTTTGCCAAGAAAACCCCAAATAGAATTGTGAAGAATCAGATTCAACTGAAAACTACCGAACAAAAACAACAAATCTTTTACCTGGATGTCTGGAAGGCTTAATTCATGGTCAAGAGGAGCCTAGGGTATGCTGGTAAATGTTTAACAACTGACTCTCTGAAATAGAAAAGTGTATGCATGATATATTCAGTTTAATCTGCATTATTCACATTTACTCCCTCTCTTTCTAAATAAACTACAAAAGAATAAGTCAAGCATGGATTCTTAGTGTTGCCAATTTCTAAGGCGTAAATGCTTATACTGAAAATTTAACAGTAAAGTTGGTTGGAGCTGACTTCAGCACACTTGTGAGGGGGAGAATATAAGTGACAATCATCTAGGAATTTCTGTGTTTGAGAGAGAGCCTAGCATAGAAGACTTGGACTCAGGGACTCTGTGTGTGTGTGTGTGTGTGTGTGTGTGTGTGTGTGTGTGTGTGTATGTGTGTGTGTGTAACTACCCTCAGTGTCTGAAACATAGGAGATGCTTAAGAAATGCTTATTGACTGACTGGCTCCCTTTCGTGCTCAGATTTTATTTTAGACATAATTTTGGAGTAAAGGTACTATAAGGTGATAACAAAGATGATTATATTAAACACAAAATAAACCTCATGAGATATAATCCTTTCACATCACATTTCTCAACTCCTTAGTTTCTTCCTTTTCTTTAGCAACAGTTAGAAAGAACAGTCTATTTAAGGTTTGGAGACCCAGGCTCCAATCTTGATGCTCGGATGAGCTAGCAGTATGACTGCAGGTAAGCAATTTAACCTCTCTTAGGTTAATCATCTGGAAAATACACCATCACAATAATAGTTAGCGCTTACATAGCCCCTAAAGGTTTCCAAACCCCTTTACAATATATTACCCCATTGGCTCCTCACAACAATCCTATAATGTAAATGCTATTATTGTACTTATTTTACAGGTAGGTTGAAAGAGATTAGGTGACTTGTCCACAGTCATACAGCTTGTAAGTGACGGAGGTAGGATCAGAAACTCAAGTGTATCTGGTTTCATGTCCAGCCATCTCACTGCCTAAATTAATAGCATCTGGTCCCTCTTTATCCATCATTTTGAGAAAAATATTGCCTTGAAAAATATAAAGTGCTTGAATAGCTCGAGGGAGGGATCACGGCCACTATCATTAATATCATTATTAATTTAGCTCTTTGGGGAGACCTCCTGGTGGGCTCCTCCCCTTCTCAGAGAAGCTCCTCTCCCTTCCCCACTTTTGGCTGCTCCCAGGACTACTCTTCATCACTTACAGAAAACAGATGTGACATTTTGGTAAGAGTCACTGCTGGGTGCTTTAGCAGAGACAAGAGGCAGCAGTGTTGGAATGTAAATCTTGAAACGGGGGAGGGGAAAAGAAAGGACAAGTAACTGGATGGAAGATTAAAAGTTTCTTTATGATCTTGTCTCCCCAACAAAACTGTGAGCCCCCAGAAAACAGGAGTTTGAGCTTCATCCAGCATTCCTTTCAGAGCTTTAGGCTTCCTCGCAGTCTGTATTCCCCATGTGTCTTTGGCAGAGAGGAGGCAATCAGTAAATATTTGCAGAGTTGAACTTGATATCCCAATTTCAGGCTTTGGAATGAGGGACAGGAGGTCGGGTGAGTTTTTGGCAGCTGTCCTTAGCCCTTTCTGCCCTCTGCTGCATCCCGTTGAGTTCTATCTTTTCTTTTCTGGGGCTATAGCCCAGCTGTTGCTTAGGGCTTAGGAAGGGAACGGGACCTGACAAGTCTGGGAAGAATGTCTGCTTCCTTCCCCTCTGCCCTCATCTGATTGGAATATTCTCATTGTCATATTTTCATGTTTAATGATACAGCTGGGTGGTTCCCAAATGGAAAGACAAGCTGGAGGATTTATCTCCTAATAAGCTGGTTCTCAGAGCCTTGGGCTTGGGACTATGCTGGAGGGAAAATGTTTATCACCCATCCTCCGGTGCGTGGGTGGGGGTGAAGAGAGCCTGGAGCAGGCCTGGTGTGGCAATTTTTGAATGCAGGGCAATCCTGGAGCTTAAAAAAGGATGAATTGCTTTGACTTTGAGAGTTCAGCTTCTTGGAATAGGAATGGGAGCGGCCAATAAGACCTAAAATCCACCACTGATGAAAAGTATGTCGGGCTGAGGGAGTCGGTGTTAGAGAGTGAGAAGGGTACCTGAGTTTGAGGTATCTCTGCTCTCTACTGCTGCCCGCGTGATCACCAGAGATCCCGTCCCTTCTGGATCTCAGATTCCTGACCTATAAAATTAGGAGGTGGAGAAGGTGATCTCTGAGGTCCAGATTTAGCTCTATGCTTGTATTGTCATTTCTGAGGTCCTTCCCGCCTTTATCGTTCTGGGATCTTGTGGACTGAGAGAAAAGTCCATGTCTGCTACCCTCCCCCAACCTTCTTCCATGCAATGTCTCACCTTGGAGTAGGTGGCCCCATTCATAACCTCTCCTTTTCTCATCCAGATAATAGAGGCAGCGGGCTTCGCATTGTCAGCATGGCAGGTGAGGTTGAGGGGGTCTCCCGCACGAAGGCTGATCACTGGTCCTCCCAGGATGACTGGATCATCAGGAGGCACTGAGGAAGAGAACCATTATAGATGTCAGTTTAAAAGCCAAGAAGTGGCATTTTCCTTGGGCTTCATGGTTTCTTTCTCTGTAGGAGGAAAAGCAGTGGTGGGTTTCTACAACATCACTCTGTTGGGCTACTTTAGGAGGTATGTCCCCAATACCTAACACAGGGCCTAAGCTGTAACTTGTTAATCGACTTGGATGGGGGGGGGGTGTTTGGCCAAGGAGTATGCTCTCTGGTGGATCAGATTTGTCAGAATAGGCTAAGTAAAGCCTCACAGTAATTGAATTGAAATATAAAAATTAAATTTATTTAAAATGATGAAGCTTTTTGTATTTTCATGTGCATTGGGAGTAGGGATGTTTCCATTCCTTTTATCTGTACACAAAGAGCCCAGAACAATGCCTGGCACATAGAAGGTGCTTAATAAATCATGTTAACTGATTGATCTCCATTTTGGAGATGAGGAAGCAGATGCTCAGCAAGGGCAAAATTTACAAATGGTGCAAATTCTCCCGTACTGCCTCCTCCCTTCCTTCATGCTCTTACTGCCTTGCTTCTTCCCCTGGAGTCAGAGGGTAGTCTGTTTTGGAGGCCTAGGAAGTAGCCAGCAGCCTTTGATCCCTGGAGTACATTAGAATGACAAGACAGTAGCACTGGCTTAACATAAAGGGGGCTCCCTCTCCTGGTTACCATAGGTTACCATGGGGATAGGAGTTGATAGCTCTTCACTAGACAAGCTGCTATTCCTCCCTCCCTTCCTTCCTCCCTTCCTTCCTTCCTCCCTTCCTTCCTTCCTTCCTTCCTTCCTTCCTTCCTTCCTTCCTTCCTTCCTTCCTTCCTTCCCTCCCTCCTTCCTTCCTTCCCTCCCTCCCTCCCTCCTTCCCTCCCTCCTTCCCTCCCTCCTTCCCTCCCTCCTTCCCTCCTTCCTTCCTTCTTTCCTTCCCTCCCTCCTTCCCTCCCTCCTTCCCTCCCTCCTTCCCTCCTTCCTTCCTTCCTTCCTTCCTTCCTTCCTTCCTTCCTTCCTTCCTTCCTTCCTTCCCTCCCTCCTTCCTTCCCTCCCTCCTTCCTTCCTTCCTTCCTTCCTTCCTTCCTTCCTTCCTTCCTTCCTTCCTTCCTTCCTTCCCTCCCTCCTTCCCTCCCTCCTTCCCTCCCTCCTTCCCTCCCTCCTTCCTTCCTTCCTTCCTTCCTTCCTTCCTTCCTTCCTTCCTTCCTTCCTTCCTTCCTTCCTTCCTTCCTTCCTTCCTTCCTTCCTTCCTTCCTTCCTTCCTTCCTTCCTTCCTTCCTTCCTTCCTTCCTTCCTTCCTTCCTTCCTTCCTTCCTTCCTTCCTTCCTTCTTTCCTTCCTTCCTTCCTTCCTTCCTTCCTTCCTTCCTTCTTCTGTCAATAATTGCTCTGTCCCAGAGCCCACTGGACACTGAGAGGTAGTATAAAACAATGGAAAGACCACTGGCTCTGAAATCAGGAGAATGGACTTTGAATACTGTCTCTGCCACTTTCTCCCTGTGTGATCTTGGACAAATCTCTAATTCTAGTTTTCTCGATTGAAAACTGCCAAGGTTCCAGTAGATGTCCTCTGGGGGTCCACTTGGGCTATTATTCTTAAACAGAAGTCCCTCCCCCTCAGGGTCATCCCAGCTCTCCTCCTGCCTCCAGCCAGGATTCTTCTCTCTGGCTAAACATCCTGACACCATAACTGAATTTTAAATGGCTTCCTCCTTACATTTTGGATGAAAAAATGCATACTCTCAGTGATTCTAATATGAAATCAGTAACTCCTGTTCTTTCACATTCCCTTCCTTTTTGTCTCTCTCCCTGGCCTTTTTGAGGTCATCCAACCCCTCCCAGTTCTTTCTCTTTTCAGCCAGAGGCTTGCTGGGTGGTCCCACAGCTCAGTGCAGATGGCCTCTCTGGGTGGGGCGGCCAGGGCCCCGGGGGCTCGGCAGTAATGACAATTCACTGGCCCCACACGGCTCACAGGCTTTCATTTGGGGGCTTGCTAAACACTCATTAATCCTTGGCTCGCCCTCCCAGGGCTGATCAGGGCTGGTCAGAGCCCCAGGATCACAAGATGGCTCAGGGTGGGGAAGGAGGATGATTATGGGCTCAGATAAATGGGGGAGTGCAAAGCAGCTAATGATTAGCTCTCAATAACTGGAATTTCATCCCAAAGATGCAGAGAAGGCCTCTTCCCACTCCTCTCCAAGCTGATCCACGGGGGAAAAGCGACCGGCCTTGACCCTTTCACAAAGACTTCGTAAGGGCTCTTACTAATTCTCCTTGTTCACCACCTGAGCCTGCTCTTGTCCTAGTCAGGCTCTGAGATAGAGGAGAGCTAGTAAGGCCCCAGTAGTCTCGGCCTACATAACTGGTATTGTAGGAGGAAGAAGGCGATGCCGTCTCTGGACGCCCTGCTGTCCGCGTCCCCCTTGTCTCTGCTGCCTCCTAAAAGGCCTCGAGTGTCTCTTGTGGGAATCTTTCTGAGTCATGCTGCAGCCCCCCAGTCCTACGGAGGGTGCCGGCTGACCTGGTCCTCATGCCTCAGGTCACCAGAGAGCACCTCGGTTATTTAATTCTCTTGGAACATTTCCCAATATCTATTTGCTTGTGCTTCAGTCTATTGAATTAGAGGTAACAGAGACAGGGAGATAAGGAGAAATTAGGCTCATGTACACACACACACACACACACACACACACACACACACACACACACACACACACACACACACACTCTCACTCACACTCAGAATGGGCCCTGATTACATCTTCCCAAATAAGTGGTTATCATCCTGGTTATTCATGTAGGCATGCATTATTGATTGGCCCTCGGCTCATTACACACCAGATGGGGGTGAGGGTGGGAGTGAGGGGTGCGGAGGGGGCCGTGGGGGGGGTGCGTGTGCGAGCGGGCCTAGGCAGCGGGAGGAGAGGCTGGGGGAGGAAGCACAGGGCCATCAAGCTGAATAGAAATCAACAGTCCTTCTCCGCAGCTGTAACTTTACCGGAAGGAGAGCAACTCATTACCTCTCCATTCAAACTTGGGCAGAAGAGAGGGAGAGGGAGGCGGCGGAGGGGAGAGGAGCAGCCAGCCGAGAGATGCATTATTCATACATCACACTAGCTGGATTGGTTATTATCCTGTACCACTATAGAATTTGGTCTCCTAATTTTTAATCACAGGGAAGGTGGAAGCGTTAGCCTTTTGTGATTAATTCGGGGATAAAAATAGTTGCCTGTTTTGGTGGGGTGTTTGTTGTCAACCAGGGAAAACCAAATTAACCATTGGGTGGCCAAGGGGGACGGGATAGTCAGTGCACTGGAGGAGGTGACAGAAAGTGCGGAGTGATAGAAAACACCGTGTGCCAATCAAAAGGCTCTGCCATTACCAGCTGTGAGATCCTGGGCCAGTCATATAATGAAAATAGGAACGAAAAAGAGCCGTTTGAAGTTTGCAAAACATTTCGTATATGTTAGCTCCATTAATCCGCAACACTGGAGGTAGTTTAAGTACTTTTTTTTTTTTTTTTTTTTTCTTTTGGTTGGGGCAATTGGAGTTAAGTGACTTGCCCAGGGTCCCACAGCTAGGAAGTGTTAAGTGTCTGAGACCAAATTTGAACTCGGGTCCTCCTGACTCCAGGGCTGATGCTCTCCCCACTGCGCCACCTAGCTGCCCCTTAAGTACTGTTGCTATTCCTATTTTACAGATAGGGAAACTGAGGCTGAGAGAGATTGACTTACCCATATAACTAGTATTAGTTTCTACCTCCAAGCCTAATATTCTATCCATTGTATCACCTAATCAACTCTTCAGCTTCCATAAATCTCAATTTTTTCATCTGTAGAATGTTGAAGATTTTTTGACTAGATGATCTCTAAGGTTTCTCCCAGCTCTAGCATCCTATTATTCTTAAATGAGCAGAATCCTTGACACAGGCTGATGTGAAATGAGGAGCGCAGGACTTGCTTTTGTTGTTGCTTATGAAAAAAAATTGTTTTGATTAAGAATCCACAGTCAGTGCAGTGGGGATCCTGGCTTTTGCAAAGGATTCTCTGCTATCCTCCAGGACACAGACAGCTTGGTGTCTCCTCCCTTCCCCCACCACAGAGCGATGCCCTCAATTGGCATGGCTTTGCCAGTGGCTGTTTATGCTCAGGGCATTATCCTATCCCGTTCCTTCCATTCAAGGGATTAGGGAGGCGTGATGTTATGCTTTTTCCTGATTTTTTCCCCCTTGCATCCACCCCCTTCTCTCTCCCTACATAGGTGCTGCCTTAGTTTAGGCCCTCATCAGGGCCTTCCTTCCTGAGACTCTTTAAAATAAAGTCCTTGAGTCTCCCTACTATAAGTCTTTTTTCCCACTCCAACCCATGCTCCTCATGGTACTGCCCTACTCAATAAACTGCAGTTGTTCCCTTCATATCCAGGACCAAATATAAAATCCTCTGTTTGGCATTTAAGGCCTTTTGCAACCTGTTCCAAACTACATTTCTAGCGGTATCATACATTATTCCCCTTCACGTGCTCTAGAGGCCAGAGAAGCTGGCCTTCCTGTTCTTTCTTAAACACAACATTGTCTCCCATTTTTATGCCTCTGCACAGATTATCCCCCATGTTTACCATGAGTCTTCTCACTTCTTAAAATTCCTGGTTTCCTTGAAAGCTCAGCACTAGTCTCAATATCTACCAGGGGCCTTGCTTGATCCCCCAGGAAGCTGCTAGTGCTTTTACCTACTGCCTAAATTATTCTCTCTTTATTCTGTATATATTTACATGGTTCATGTTGTTTCCTTCAATGCACTAAACTCTACCAGGGCAGAGTATTTCAGTTCTGTTCTTCTTTCTCTATTGCTGTTGTTCAGTCACGGCAATTGTGTCTTATTTTGGGATCCCGTTTGGGATTTTCTTGGCAAAGATACTGGAGTGGTTTGCCATTTCCTTCTCCAGTTCATTTTATAAAATGATACACAATGATAAGGAAACTGAGACAAACAGTTAAGTGCCTTGCTCAGGGTCACACAGCTAGTAAATGTCTTAGGCCGGATGTGAATTGGGAAGAAGAGTGACTCCAGGCCTGGCACTCTGTCTACTGTGCCATTCAGCTGCCCCTTTATCTCTTCTGGATTTTCCCTTTGGGTTCAGCCCAAGGTTCTAGTCAGTCTGCATCTTTTTAGTTCCTTACTCTCTTTTCTGACATGTTCCTTTCCCTTCTAAAAGAACCCCTGTCTGGGCCATTCCCCTACCTCTGGACAGAAGTTCATTTGAACACATTTCATTTACTACTAAGTTATTCAGTCAATAAACATTTATTAAGTGCTTCCTGTGTGCCACACATTATATTGATCACTAGGGACATAACGAAGGGCGAAGGACAGTATCTGTTTTCCAGGACCTCATGGCCTAATAATGGGGGTGGGGGTCAGTGTGCTATGTATGAACCAGCTACGTACAAAAAAGTTATATATGGGACAAATGTGAAATAATCAGTGGAAGTAAGTCACTAAAATTAAAGGGAGGTGGACTTTTAGCTGGGACTTGAAGAAAGCCAGAGAAGTAGATACAAAGAGCAAGAATATTCCAGGAGTGGGGGATAGTCGAGAAAATGTTCAGAGCTAAGAGATAGAGTGTTATGGGGGAGGGTAGCCAGGGGACCAGTGTCAGTGGGTCACAGAGGACACTCGAGAGGGCTGGGATGGTGTCTCCTGTAAGAAAGACAACAAATTGTAGTGAGATCTCTATTTTAGAGCTTGGCCTTATGAGAAACTTAGCTAAAATCAGGTTAGACAAGTTAGTCTTGAAGGTCCCTTTCAGTCCTAAATCTACATTACAATTATAGGTTGTGCAACCAGGATATAAGTTCAGGTCCTTTGGTTCAACTAAACCAGATGTCCTTTTGGCATTTTGGAATCATACATAAACTCTAAAAACAGAAGGGAACTCAGGCCATTTTGCTCAAGTTCTCATTTTACAGATAGGGAAACTGAGGTCTGGAGGTGAGAAGTCACATAGGTAATAAATATCAGAGATGGTTTTTGGACTCTAGGACCAGTAAGCCATTCGCAGCCCTTTGTGGCTTTCAAAGGTCAATGGTTATTAGAGTGTGGCTCCTGGGATCTCAAGAGGCTTCATAGTGTGGTCACCGTGGACAGCTGGGGGAGAGGGGAGGAGGGCAGGTAGGAGCAGCTAGTTGGGCATCTGGGTAGAAACTTGTCCTTTGCTGCATGTTTTTAAGAAGAACTGCTGTGAGCTAGGTTTTTGCCTCATGGTCCTAGCTCTGACCTGGGGGTTGCTCAGATTGCTTTCTGAATGACATCCTGACCCTGAAGTTGGGTAGCAGGAAAGAACCCTGTTCTGAGGCTCCAGTCCAAGGTCCCTGTGCATCATCCCAGACCCTGACTGTATGTCACATTTGTTAGAGTCACAGTGGGGAATGTTCAAGTTGTAGGAGAGCTTTAACAACAAACTGGAGACAGTTTGCAAATCAACTGGCTCCTGTCTGGATGAGGTTTCCCTGCTTGCAGTCTGGCTCAGTCTGCAGCCTTGGACATACTGGGCAAGGAGCTGATCCTGCAGAGAACTAAAGAACAGCAAAGGAATGAACCTCTCAGGTCTCAGGAGCAGATTGGAAGGGGGGAGAAGGCTTTTAGTTCCCTTTATTTTGGCCAGTATATTTGGGCCCTTGCAATCCAAATCCTTCCTCCACTGTAGTTCTCCTTCCTTTTTTTCCCTCTTTACAATCCATTACACCCAGGGGGAAGTCTTCACATGCTTGGGGGGAACACCCTCTTAATTCACTGGATTTGAGGCCTATTGATTCCGTCTGGTTTCGACAGTTTGCTGAGAGACGTTTATTGGGGTATAGCTGCTGTGCTTCTTGGAGCCATAGGTGAGAACTGAGTGCCAGGTGGACACCAAAGGTGAATGAAGAGCCCTGAAAAGGGTTTGGTACATCTCTGAACACCAGCACAGTCTTGATTAATAAATGTTTATTGATTCACTATTGACTGGCTCATGCCTCAGGAAGAAAGGGGCAAATGCAATTATCTTTGAGAGAGAGAAATCCTTTAAGTTGCCTGTATGTATTTGCTAGGGGTAAACTCTCTTTTTTCTTTTTCTGCTTGAAGCAAATGCTTTGTTGATACTTTTTTCCTTTTTTTTCTTATATCACAGTGACTTTCAAGTGATTCTTTTTACCTCCTCTCCTCCTCCCATCAGGACCTTCTCTCGGAAAAGAGAAATTGTTATTCAATTGTGTTCAACTCTTTGTGACCCCATTTAAGGTACTCTTGGCAAAAATACTGGAGGGATTTACTATTTCCTTCTCATTTTACAGATGGGGAAATGGAGGCAAACAGGGATAAGTGAGTTGCCCAGAGTCACGCAGTTAATAACTGTCTGAGGCCAGATTTGAACTCAGGAAGATGTCTTTCTGACTTCAGGCCCTGCACTCTCTCCACTGGACCACCTAGCTCCACCAAATGCCTTATCCACAGCTACACTATGTCATTCTTCTGCTCAGAAGAGACAGGATTCATCATTAGGCCTTTGGACTTGACTGGTCACTGAACTGAACAGAATTCTGATGTCTTTTAATGTTATTTTTTCAGACATTGCAGCGGCCATTGTATAGATTTGTCTTGGTTCTGCTTACTTTTTTCCAAATTGCTTCATCTGAGTCTTCTCAAGTTTTTGTTCATTCTTCATTTCTTATGTTTCAGTATTGGTTCAGTATGACATAAAATATCTCTTATTAATACAATAATATTCTATTATACTCAATTATCACAATTTGCAGCCCTAGTAGAGAGAACACTGGCTCTGGAGTCAGAGGACTATGTTTGAATCCTTCTTCTGATGCTTACTACCTTTGTGACCTTGGGCCTGGACTCAGGCCTAACTTCCTTTCTTGTAAATTGGGAAGGTCAAATTAGATGGCTTCTGGGATCCCTTACAACTCTCCAACTATGATCCAATAAATCTATGATCCTATGAACCAATCAATGGAGAAAGATTGGTTACCTTCAGGAAGGCTGCTATTTTGTTAATAAAGGAAATATCTACATAAATCCCTGGATTAGTTTAGAATTTAGGATAATGAGAGCCTTATTGAATAATAATGAGCCAAATAGCAGGTTGAGAAGCGGATTATCAGTGTTTTGTTATTCTAAAGAACGGGCTGCTACAAATAGAGAATGTAACCCCTCTCTTTGATATCCTTCATGGAATATACCTAATACATGGATTGGTTGCTAAGTTAAAACAAATATAGAGTTTTCTGGTTTAATTCCATATTATTTTCTAGAATCCATTCAAGCTCCACCAACAATGTACTTGTCTTTCCATAGTCCCTCCAACATTTGTTAAATTACCTCCAAACGTTTGTTGTTTTTGTCAATCTGATGGGTGTGAGCTAAAACCTCAGAGTTGTTTTAGTTTGTGTATCTCTTATTAGGAGTAATTTTGAAATTCTCTTATATGGTTATTGATGTTTTTAAAAACACTTACTCTCTCTCTCTTTCTCTCTCTCTCTCTCTCTCTCTCTATATATATATATATATATATATTTTTTTTTTTTTTTTCAATTGCCTGTTCACAGTATCTGATCACTTATCTTTTGGGTAATGGTTCCTTTTTATGTATTTGTAGCAATTCTTTATAAAGCTTAGATATCAGATTTTAGCAGAGATTCTGCTAAATCTCTGTTAAATTGTAAAAAAAATTTCCCCAGTCAACATTTCTTCTTATAGATATATTTGTTTCTGAAAATTAGATAAAATTATACAACCAAAACTTTCTATTTTATCTTTTAAGATTACCTTTATCACCATGTTGGATGTTATGAATTGGTTATGCCTCAAGCAAATTGAGAACAAAATTATCATGTAAACACTTCCTAACATTTTGTGACATGAATTAGAAATGTTGCATTTTCTGATTGTAGAAGATATCCATTCTAAAGTGTTAAACTTTGCTCTTTTTATTTATGCTTTTGTAGGAAGACTCTTGTTCAAGTTGTACTAATATGTAGTCCTGAAGACAAAATTGTCTTTGATGTCATTGATGCTAAAAGTTATTTTATATTGTGATGTGATCATGTTATAAAAAAATACACCTAAATGTACCTCTTTCCTTTAAAATATATCTTTCCAGAATTTTTAATTTGCTTAAAGAGTAAAGTGATTTGGAGTAAATATGTTAATATCAACTACAATAAAACTATAACTTAGCAATAACAACAAAAAGATGATCTTTATCCCTATTTTGGTTAAGAATTTCTCACCTTCATGGTTGTATAAAGTACCACCTTCCATCATTCTCAAATTGCCCTTTTACTTTTAAGTTGAGATTCCATTTGGAAATTATTATGGCATATGATGTAAGATGTTGGTCTATACCTAATTTCTGTCAAACTGCTTTCCAGTTATTAAATAAGTAGTCTTTATCTTTGTAGTATGTGTTTTTCAGTTTATGGCTGCTATGCTTGATCATTTCTTGGTCTTGCTTGCTTAGTCTATTCTACTGATCAAATTTTCTATTTTTTTAAAGCCAGGAAGAACTGAATTTTTGAAGATTATTGTTTTATAATATAGCTTGAGATTTGGGTAATAGTTTCCTCTTTATTTCTACTTTCCCTCCTCTATTTCCCTTGAAATCTTGACCTCTGTTCTTCTAGATGTGTTTTGTTATTATTAGCATAGTTCCAAGTGAATACTCAGCCTAAATATAAAAGACTACATTGAAAAATAATTATAGGAAAATGGAATTATACAATTGTGACTTGGGGGTAAATTCTTAATCAAATAAGCAATAGAAATAATCTTAAAAGACAAAAAAAAAAACCTTTGCAGGAATAAAACAAATATGACATATAAAATAATTCCATGGTACTTTGATTGGTATGGCACTAAATCTATAAATTAATTCAGGTACTACCATCATTTTCATTTTATTGGTATAGTTCCACTATGAATAATGAATCTTTCCCCAATGATTTGTCTTCGTATCTGTTAAAAGTGTTTTGTAGTTGCAGTCAGTTAAGTCCAAAGTTGTGTCTTGGTAGGCTTAAGTACCAGATATTTTATGCAATTTTAAATTATTTTAGATAGAATTTTTTTATATCTCTAGCTGAGTTTTGTTTTATCTGTTTCACGTGTATATGCTTCCCTTCTCCAGTTGGATTATAAATCCTCTAATGGCAGACACTCTTACATTTATTTTGTATCTTCCATAATGGCCTAGAAAGGTGCTTTGTATGATACTTAGATTCTTCTATAGATCTATAATTTCATTGGTGTGAGTGCTTTCCTTACTGATATAAATCTCAGTCTCTTTATACCTTCTCATTTTGTACAATCCTTGTCTATCTCTTTACTCAAATACTCCACAGAAAATCTCCCCCAAACTCCAAAATTATTATTCTTGTTCTTTTAACACCTTGGGAGCACCAATGTACTATTCATTTTTGCCCCTTGGCCACTCTATTCTTTCTGGTCATACATATGCTTGAAGGTCTCCTTTTTTTTTAAACTAAATTTTTTTTCCATGAATAAAACTCTCTTATCTTCAGGTTATCTTGTTTGTACATTATTGTTTGAATTAGATTGTGAGTTCCCAAGAGGGATTGTTTGTCATTTTTTGTATCTCTATGGCTTAGCACAGTGTTAGATACAGAGTAAGTCTGAAAAATAATTTTTGACTTGACTTGATTTCAACTACTACTTTGAAAAAAAGAAAGGAAAAACCCTTGTGCCAGATATGTACCGTTGAACAGAAAGAATTTCTGTATTGGCTATGTCCAAACATGTATATGTATGTATGTGTGAGTATGTGGAATAATGAATATACTGTTGGAGGAAATCAATGAGTAGGTTGGGTTTTTTTTAAACTGTTTTTTCTTTGTTTTGAGGAAGTGCTCAAGTGACTGACATGTAAGCAAAGACATTAATAAAACTTATGTAGAGAATAAATAAATGGCTTGCTTCACTTCCCTTCTCCCTATCTTTCTTTTCTTCTTCCTCTTCCACTAGAGAGAATTCATTCTTTAACTTGGTTGGTACATTGGCTCCTTGTATTCCTGGACAGCTTTAAGTCCCTGTTCTCGTGACTATCACCTCTCCAAGCAACCCCTACCCCCCATTAGGACTTTGATTTTCTCATGTGTCAAATGAAATGTTTGGCTAGATAGTATTTTAGCTTCCTTTGAGGTCTAAAATCATGTCCTTTTGACACTACCT
>NC_133619.1:500380523-500388023 GCF_048593235.1 Sminthopsis crassicaudata | reverse complement strand
GGAGATCTGGACGGCCATCTAGTTAAATTCACATCTGAAAGGAATCCCTATTAGAAAAAACATGACAAGTATTTATTCAGACTTTGCTTGAAGATTTTCAGTGAGAAAAATGAAACCAAACTGCCACCTCTTGCCTAAGTCCCCAAAGATAAGAAGGAAGGTGAAGATTTACTTTTACGGCTTCTATTCCTATCAAAAAATCGTTCTCAAAGGAGATTTTGCCCTGCTGCTCAATGGGAGGATTTTGCCTTCTTTTAACTCACCTTGGGATACTGAGGATATGGTTTGACAAGGATGCAGTACCAGTTGCATTTTCCACCTAATACGGTCTCTAGAATTGTTGTCTGCATCACTGTGAATTGTACCTTAGCGTTAGATTCAGGGTCACCTTCTTGCCATTCCCTCTACCATAATAGAGAAGTGAAAAAACAACCAGAGGCGTTCACTTATTGACATTCTTCTTGTCATTGTTCTTGTTCTCTTCACTTTCTCTCCTCCTCCTTCTCCTCATCTTCCTTCTTTCTTCTTCTTCTTCTTCTTCTTCTTCTTCTTCTTCTTCTTCTTCTTCTTCTTCTTCTTCTTCTTCTTCTTCTTCTTCTTCTTCTTCTTCTTCTTCTTCTTCTTCTTCTTCTTCTTCTTCTTCTTCTCTTCTTCTTCTTCTTCTTCCTTTTTGCTGGATCACCCTTCTTTTCTCTATGTAACCAGCTTAGACCTGGGAGTACAGCTCAAAGGTAACTTGCCTTTTCTTCAGCTGGCTCAGCATTACTGCAGCAACTCTCCATGGTACTTAGACTTTCCTAATGAGATAAGAATCATCCCTTAAAGCCTCAGTTAACATGTATGCAGATGGGAGCTTGGGGGAATATTTCTTTAAACGGTGCTCTCCAAGAATCCCCATCACCTTTCATATTTATTAAGAAGTGCCCCCTCTCTGTCCTCAGATGTGGGATTCACTAGTCCCACTGTGGATCCCTGAGTCCCCAGTGCCCTCAGGGAAAGCAAATTAGTCTCTCTTATAATTAAGTGATTCAAATAAAGGCTTGATTTAGATTTAATAAAAAAGTTATTCCAAGTCAAACAGATTGCAATTGATTATTAAGAATGGAATTACCAAAGTTCAACAACTGTTATAGAAAAGTATCTTATTTCTGAGTTGCTGAACCTCAATAAATACTATTTTAATAATTAATTAAAGTTTAATTAATGCATGATAAAAGTCTCAAGTTGAAACATCTTTTCAGGATGATCTGGAATGGATGGAGGAGGGGATCTCACAATCCAAATGAATGTCATGATGGGGGTATCAAGGATTTCTATTACATTTGATGAGCATTTATTAAATGTCTGCTATAGTCCAGACACAATGCTAGGTACTGAAGATAAAAGACAAAGAAATGTACAATCCTTGTTCTTAAGGAGATTACCTACTTACTTGGGGGGGCAATTCTGAATTCTAAATGCTCATTCCTTGAGCATTTAGGGGGTGTTGATGACTTTACCCCTTTGGTCTATAGGTGCTTGAGGGAGAATGTCATAAACTGTAACACCAAAAAATAATGATGCTAAGGAGAGCTGTTGGTTTTTTTAGTTAATTTAGTTTATATACATAGTAAATAGGAGAAGCAGTGAGGTATAATGGGTAGAACTGGGCTCAAAACCAGGAAGCTCTGGATTCAAGCCTTACCTCTGACATATATTGGCTAAATTACACTAAGCACTTTATCTAGGCAGATTAAGAAACCCTGCATAATTCATTGGGTCCTGCAATATACAGTCTTTGTTATCAGTCAGCCAAACAATACTCCTCTTTATGTTACTTTCTTTTAAATCAGGAAGGATGGAAGGAAAGGATTAATAGGAGAGCCTTGGTACAACCACACCAAAAGCAACTTCTTTTTCTCTGATGAATTGGAGAATTTATTTGAATGTGAATTTTCTGTAACAGCTAAAACAGTTGTAATGTGAGAGTAATTGTGCATCTTAAATAGGGAGGTATATATGTGTTTGTGCATGTGCATGTGTCTGCTAAGAGATATCCCCCTGAAAGCAATTCTCAAGAACTAGGGAGTATTGGGCTGACTATTTTTCAGTAAACCAGCTTACTGGCTTAATGCTCAGAGGGATCAACAGCTCCTTAGAGCCCCCTCTGCTGTCTGAATGATGCTGTGACAGTCAAATGCCCAAACAGATTTGTGGTTTAATATACCCCATCTCAACATCCAACCTCTTCCTGTCCCTGGAAGAAATAATACTCGTATAGTTCTGAAAACCCCGAAGGAATGGATCCTATGACCTCTGTCCAGCAGGTCCAGGTCAATCACTGTCCTACTGGGCTAAGAGCAGAGCTTTCAGAGTTGATACCTTTGGAATATATGGGAAGATATGTGGCTTTGGGAGCATGATCCTGTCCCCTCCTCCCTCCTCCCACCCAAACAAAAATCAGGATATCATAGCATTTATACTTCTCAGAGTGCTTTAACTGCTGCTCTCTGGAATAGTGTGATTCTGTGGCAACGTAGAATTAACTTACTCAGAGCCAGAATAGATCCTAGTAGGTCATGTAGAGGGCCAGGTGAAGAAGTGGAGCCCAAGAACTTAGGTATTCACCCAGGATCATGCAGATTGTAAGTATCAAGGACAGGATTTAAGTCAAGATAATCCAAAGACTCCAAAGCTAGAGCTCTTTTCATTACCTTATGCTAAGTGGAATGAATACATGATCAGGGAGGGTTTTTGAAATATGAGGAAAGAAGATTGCTTAGAAAAATTTAAGATATAAGGGACTTTAGAAATCATGAAGCCTAGCTCTCTTATTTTACAGGTGAGGAAATTGAGGTTTTAAGAAGTAAAGTGACTTGCTCAGGATCATGCAGGCAAGAAGTAGCAGAGCCAGTATTTCAATTAGGATCTTTTGATTGCAGATTCAAGGTTCTTTATACTATATCTGATTTTATATCATCCAGATAAAATTGACCAAAGCAAGATTAGCAACCAGAACTCTTGTGGTATCATACCCATTTAATCAACAAGCATTTATTAAGTGCTTCCCACATGCCAGACATTGGTCCAAACCCTGGGAATACAAGACCAACGTAAGACAGTCTTTGTCCTCAAGAAGCTTACTGTGCACTGTGGAGTAACTCACTTTTATAAAGTGCTTTTAGAGTTGACAGAATACTTTACGGACATTTCATTTAATCCACATAAAAATTATGTAAAATAGGTTCTATTCTCATCTTCATTTGACAGAGGACTTGCCAAGGATCACACAGCTAGGAAGTATTTGAGGAAGAATTTGAACCCAGCTCTTCCTGGCTCCAAACTCAGTTCTCTTTCCACATTGCCTCTCCCAGAGATGACACAGAGACAAGATCACAGAATCACTGATTTATAGAAAAAATGGAGGCTCAGAGAAAGAAATGACTACCTCAGGGTCACAATGGTAGTAAGTAACAGTTAATTTTGACTGGAAATATCCCAATACTAGTGGAAGGAGGGAGAGGGGAAAGATACAAATGTATAGACAGAGACAGAGATAGAAGAAAGAGTGGGGAAATAGGGGAGAGAGACAGGCAAGGAGAGACAGAGAGACACACAGAAACGGAGAGACACATAGAGACGGAGAGACACAGACAGAAATAGAGACAGAAATTGACAGAGAAAGAGAGAGAGAGGGAGAGAGAGAGAGAGAGAGAGAGAGAGAGAGAGAGAGAGAGAGAGAGAGAGAGAGAGAAAGAGAAAGAGACAGAGAGAGAATCTAATAAGGTGAGTTATCTTGTTTAAATTTTCATGAAGTATGAAAACTAATAAGAGAAATTGCTATTCCAGACAATTCTGACCAACATGCAGAGCTGAAAGGGGTGGCAGAAGATATGAGGAGATAATGACCCTGTGTTACCAAAAGGGCATGCTTTGCAGTATCTCATCATTAGTGTAGGATAGAGTAGAGGTGATTTGTTTCAGGTAGAGATCAAACTAGATTCTTCTTCCAACTACTGAGGTTCTCTTACAGTAGACCAATCTCTTTGTAATTAAAATAGCTAGACTTATGTCTGAAAGGATATATAGATTCCCTGTTAGGTACAGTACCCATTCCCCTATATGTGCATTATTGCTTCTCTCAAACGCACGTCATGCATCCTCAAGTGTTTATCACCCCTTCTTCCCTTCCCTCTCCATGCCACCATAATTTTATCCTTTCCCTCATTAGCATCATTCCTCCTGAATATTGCAATAACTTTATATCCCCAGAAGATCAATTACTAATGTTAGTTTTCCTTTCAAATAGGGAAGGAAGACCATCCCAGGATGGAACTTTTGCTATTTTTCAGATGTCTTCCCAAGGTACTATTATATGATGATCTCCAAAAGAGGCATTCTGAACAACCCTAATGGGTGGGTCTCTGTTTCCTTCTCCCACAGTCGCTTTTTAATGGGCCCCCCTCTAGCAATGTAGATGCTATACAATTATCTGTTACTGCTTTGACTGCCTAAGTTCTCAGCAGAGAAACCATGAGACTCCAATTACCTGGTTTTGCCCATGGTAGGGATTTCTTAGGACACTTTTTGCTTTGTCAGAATAGAAAGCACTTATTACTCTTCATGTGGAATGAATTTCCAGTGACAGATTGCTGGCCACCTAGTTCTGTTGAAACCACAAATTCTGAAGGCTTTGGTTTCCTCATATCCTCTCTTCCCCTCACCATTCCTTCTTGCCTTTTTCCCCTCCCTTCTCTTTTTTAGTATAATAAAATCCTTTATTTCCTATTAAAAATGCATCATTTAGGGTCATTGAAACAATAACATCAATGATCATCAAAAACCATCAAAAGAATCAGGAGAGAAGATATAATCAAGGATATTCTGGTAAACTTTTTTACAAGGAGCTCTCCAGAAAATATATAGATAAAATATACATATATTTGTATGACATTCTTTTCAATTTAATCTGTATTACTATTTTTCCATCATTTTATTTTTTTATCCTCCCTTCATTTTTGGTTTTCTCTTTCCACTCTTATTTCTTCTGTCCTTTATGCTTCCTCTTTCTTATGTGTTATCACTGTACTCTGACTTTCTTTATGTTTCCTTCCACCTTTCACTACTTTTAGCTCAATTCTTTGCTTTTTTTTAATAGTACAAAGTAAAGGATGTTATTGGTCAGTTCCAATGACACACAAGACATATAGAATTGTGTCATCTATGGAAGACATCATGTTGGGGCAGCTGTAGGCCCATCTTCCTTCTTATTTAATAAAACTGAAGGGGGGTTCTTTTCCACAACGCATCTCACAGAACAAGAAACTGGACTTCTCTCCTTCTGATGGAATCTATTGTGGCCAACATCTTTTAAGACTAAAAAAGGGTTTCTCTGTTAGTAAGAAACTAGGTCTATTGCAAGCGCACTAACCTCTTGTCTTGGGTTACATCTAACAAATTAGATATAAATCCCCACAAGTCTTCCTTTGATGCCTTTTCATGACATACATGAAGGGGATGTGGAGTTTTTGAAGTTGGTGCTGGGGGGAACACAGACTCTCTGGCAGACATCGAGATATTGGGAGGAGTCCAATATCAAATTAAATCAGTTGGGTAAATATGGAGAAACTCATTGCAGATAGACTGACCAATTGTTGATGAATTATTTTCTCATAGAAACCCATGAAACAAAGAAAAATACAAAATGGCTGTTCATCTTGTGGAAGGTCTCTCCAGTTTCTGCAGTGGTGGTAGAATGGCTTAAAAATAGACAGAGCAAGCTGAGAGACTGTTTATAGACTACTCAGTAAATATTAAACTGTAAGCAACCTAATTCTGAGATTCTTATCTGGTTACCAGTGATCAGCTATGACATTGGAGAAACCGAATGATATTGATCTTGATATTCTTATTATAAATGAAACCAGAAAACAAATACAAGTTGCAAATAAAGGGAAGAATGGCTCACAAGTTCTTTTTGGACAGTCACAAAAGAGTCGACTTTATTGTATGGCAAAAGGCTATAAGTAGCATCATTTTATGACACATTTGATTATCTTAAATTTGCTTTTGATAAATGTTTATAAAAAGATCTCTACAAAAATAATTTCAGCTTATGGACAATATTAGTTGTAGAAGAGGAAGAGGTACAAAAATTCTATAAAAAACTCAATTATCTCCTTTAAAGGAATGAATGTTATATTTTAATACTCTGACATCAATGCAAAAGATGGTTGTGGAGGAGGATGGTGAAGAATATGCTAGAAGAGATGTTGTAGGTGAAAAAGACAAGAGAGATCAAAGCCCTGTGGACTATAAAAAGACATGCCTATATATTATAACCACTTTCTTCAAGAAGAGAGTCAGGAGGCACCTAGGATCGAAAGCGTTGAACAAAATTACAGAAAACGGAAATGCTTTAACAAATTTATATTCCAGCTGATTCAGAAATGACTCCTACAAACTATTTCTCATCTATTATAATAAATTCAAAGATCAAAATTAGTCTCAAATTATAAGAAATAATGAAAAAGAGAAGATAAGTTACGCAATTGAACTTACTCTAATCTGACCTACTTAAATAGATATAAGTATATTTAAATGAGCTGTTGTGCTGAAAAATTGAGAGGTAGATAAAAGACTTGACAATGACATAATCTCTTGTCATTTCCTAAGGGAGTTTAACTGATCAATTGCCATAATGTGGAGACCAAAAGAGCCTGAAATCTGCCTCAGCTAGCAAATACTTGATATCTTTACCAGGTAGAGAGCTATAGAAGCCAAGGGCAAAAACAGATTTAGAATAAAAACCTATTTCTAAAACATTACCAATGGTAGAAGATTATGAATGATATCAGCTCAAAATGATAGGAAATAGTCGAGAAAAAAACAGGTTTACAAAAATTCAGTCAGAGACTCTATTAAGCCAGTTCAAATTGAGTTCATTTAAAGATGAAACTGAAAGGAGAACAATAGACAAAATATGGAGATCTGTCAAGATTTTTATGACAAATTATTTTTTTCTTATCAATGACAGTGGAACCGCCATATTTAGACTTTAATATAATAATCTCAGATGTGTTGCCTAAGAAGTAGAAAGGCTATCTAAAGAAAATAAGATGGGAAAAGAAGCTAGACTAGACCAAGTACATACAGAGAAGTTCTTTTCTGGAGGCAACACAGGTAGGTGTGTGTGTGTGTGTGTGTTTACATGTTGTTAGGAGGTTAAGAAATTGATTTATCAAATTACTTAGGAAGAAAATATTTCAAAACACTGAAAAAATCCTTATTGTTACCAAGAAAGGCAATTGATAAGATATCAATAAGTAATGAGCAATATGCATGTTCACTTTCTCATCTCTACAGAATTTTTATAAGAGCACCTAGACGAAAAAGCATCCTTGATGAAAGGATGGGAAGGGAACAAAATATTATTTGCAAAATATTATTCTGCTACAGAACACAATTTTACAGGCTTACGATTTGCTGATTGCTTGTTGACTTACAAAAGAATTTTATTCG